>NC_133770.1:202468505-202541566 GCF_003597395.2 Chelonoidis abingdonii
ACTCAGAGTCCTGATTGGTGGCAGCGTATCAGATCTAAGCTGGTAATTAAGCTTAGAGGATTTCATGCTAGTACCTCATTTTTGGACTCTAAGGTTCAGATTGAGGAAAGTATACTATGACAGCTAGTATTAGGATTGCCTATTAAAACTGAAACCTACCCTTCTCAATGCTCTATTTCTACTGGAAGGGAGGACGACTAGTCTCTGTCCCCCTGCATCCTTACCCACACGCCCACTGGCTATCCAAGAGTGTCTGAATAGTAAGGAGGGGTCTGTGCTATTCTACCTTTCTCTCAGCCTTCTCTCCACTGTGATGGAGGGTGTGTCTCCTCTACTACATCTCCTCCTCAGCTTTTCTGCCTGTTGCAAGTAGTCATCTCCACTCTTCTCCCAAGTCTTGGAGGTTTGGTGGGGGGACTCTCTATGACTTCTGGAACTGCTGCTCAGTCCACAGATTGAAACTGACCAATTGTTATCAGTTTCACAGCCGTCAACAGGGATCCATGACAGCAGTATAAAAAAAGGCCAGTCAGCTTTCATTCCTTGGCAGCTAGGGATAGCTATGGGCAGCAGGAGAGGTGCACTTGTTGCCTATCTGCATGTTTGGAAGACAGCACTTCATAGGTTACCCTTTTTGTTTGGAAGGGCTTTTATTTAGCAGTTAGCAACTTTTCCTTTTAATGACACTTAGATTCTTCAGAGATTAATGGCACTCACTGAAAACTTCCTGCTCATGCTGAATTAGGGGGTGAGTTGATTTTTTTTTTTTTTTAAGACTAGAATGTGTTATTGATGTATGTGTCTCAGTTTATTATAGTACAAGTTACAATTTATGGACAACTAAATCATTCATACTTTTGAAAATAGTAGCACTTTTCTGACTTGTCCTACTGTTATGAACTTTATATTAATTGTAATAACTATGCTCTAATGATGCCGTTTGATGCTATATAATTAGATATAATTCATACTTTCAAGCATAAACAATTTCCCAGCTTTCATCCTTTTTTTACCATGCAAATGTACCTTCAAAGAGGGTAGCGGGGATTCTACTAAAATATAGTCCCCTTTTATGGACACCCAGCCAACCAGTTAGCTACGAAATCTCTGTTAGTAGCTGTTCTCTAGTTGTTTTACCTGTAAAGGATTTAAAAAGCCCATAGGTAAAAGGAAGAGAGTGGGCACCTGATCAAAAGAGCCAATGGAAGGGCTAGAACCTTTTAAAATTGGGGAAAAAAACGTTCCCTTTGTCTGTTTTTGTTGTTCTCCAGAAAGAGGGGGCAGAGCAGAGACAAGGCTGGAGCTATGCTGTTAAAGCTGTGGACCAGGTATGAAAATCACCAGAGCATACCTAGAAACTACTCATTTGAAAACCCCCAGATATGTAAGTAGATCAGGAAATGTCTAGGAAGACGCAATTATGTTTATCTTCAGTTTCTTTATGGCTTGTGGACATCTCTGTGCTAACCCCCAAATGCTTTTGTTTTGCTTGTAACCATTGAGCTGGACTTCAAGAAAACCATTCTTGATGCTTAATTATTAGGCAATTGCTAGATTTAAAAAGAGCAAATATAAGTTCCAGATGTATTTTCTTTCTTTTTGTTTTTAATAAAATTTACCTTTTTTAAGAGCAGGATTGAGTTTTTGTGAGGTTTGTGCATATGTTGTTTAATTAGCTGTGGCAACAACTGATTTCCTTTGTTTTCTTTCTCAGCTGTTCCCCGAAGGGGGGTGAAAAGGCTTGAAGGTACCCCACAGGGAGGAATTCCTATGTGCGTCTTCCTGGATTCAAAGGGGTTTTTTGCATTTGAGTGGTGACAGCATCTACCCATCCAAGGTCAGAGAGAAGCTCTAACCTTGGGAGTTTAATACAAGCCCAGAGTGGCAAGTATTAATTTTTAGAATCCTTGCAGGCCCTCACTTCTACACTTGAAGTGCCAGAGTGGGGACTCAGCCTTGACAATACTGTATGCAAATTTTGTAATAAAAAATCATACAATGAAATGGATCCATCAAAAAGGGCAGAGTTTGCTGTTGCTGGGACCTTAAGTGAGAATTTACATTTGAATTTAAAAATCTCACCCTTAACGAATGTCTGTTTCTTTTTATTTATTTTTGGGGGCGGGGGGGAGGGACTTCCCAGCCTCATCCCCCTAAAGGCATGGTTTGCACTTTTAGCTGAGCTGCTTTATTAATCTTACTTGGCAAAATGATAATTCTGGTGTAAAAAAGTCCTTTGCCTTCTCTTGATCTCTTGCTGTACATACTGAGATAGATTGTTAGGAAATGGCTTTTAGAAATCTGGATTCAAATGAGTTTGCTGGCTGGATACTACACACACGTCAATTATCCCATATAAATGCATAGGTATGAATTTTCTCTTTTGTTTTTTAAGGACTCTATAGAAATGGCTCACCATAGGCAGTGTACTTCTAGCAGATAATTATACTTGTGGATGACATCACTCAACCCTCCTCTTCTTAATACACAGCAGTCATGCACTCTCTTGGAATGTACTACCTATCTTTATTTGTTTCTAAGTTATTATAACCGTAGCTTTCTATCCTGGGGAGAGTGATAATTCCAGTCCATTTAAACCTTCCTAAATAGCATAGATTTTTTTTTCTGTAAGTTGTTGTTGTCTTATCAATTATTCTGGGTGTTTTTTTTTAATTTAAAATGTTTTCTTGTTTTATGGCCCTGCTTAGATTATAGTTGGATTGCTAAATTCTAGGGGATTGCTTTAGCCTAACTCAGATTCTGCTTTAAATCCTCAGAGCTGAAGAACAACTGCTAAGAAAACCATTTTTCTACTTACTGACACACAAAGTACTGTGTGATAATTCCAAAACACTGTAGGTGTCAAACCATTTATCAGAAATTTCTGAAACCGTTGAATATGGAGTCTTGGAGGGCGCACACAGCATGTAATTCAAAGGAGTCAGATGTCACTTTGTTTAAACTTAGTTTCCAAGTCTTTTAACCTTTAAAAACTTTTATCAGAAGGCTGTTTCTTCTACAGTAAAGCCCAAACGGGTTAGTATTCCCATATACTCATCCAAGATAGAGGACTGTGAACTTCACCCATATAGTAAACTAGACTTTGCCTTCATGGCTGTCCATCAGACAGCAAAATGTAAGAGTAAATCATATTAAAACACAAAGGCAGTTAATGCATTGTATTGCAGCATCATCCAGAATGGAGGTTACAGCCTGTATCACATTTCATTCAAATGGTGCAGAGGTAGGCAACCAATGGCACGGGTGCCAAAGGTGGCACATGAGGATTTTCAGTGGCACTCACACTGCCTGGGTCCTGGCCACCGGTCCGGGGGGGTTCTGCATTTTAATTTAATTTTAAATGAAGCTTCTTAAACATTTTAAAAATCTTATTTACTTTACATACAGCAATAGTTTAGTTATATATTATAGACATAGAAAGAGACCTTCTAAAAATGTTTAAATGAAGAGTTGGCACACCACTTCTGAAAGGTTGCCAACTCCTGAAATAGTGGAACTGTTAAGCACAGAGTCAAAAGATATGAGTAGGCAAAGGTTTTGAATTACCCAAGAAACTTAAGTTTTAATATGCTGTTTAAACATTAATCCACCAGTCATCTGTTCTCCATAAATTGTGACTTATTTTTCCTGAGGTTTAATTTTCTGCTTAATATTTGGAATTTTAGCATAGGAACACAATATGTACGGGAGAGGAACCCCTTGGTCGGCCGATCCCCAGAAGGAAATGGCACCCAAACTCAAACACTCCACAGGAGGACGGATAGACACAGAGACAGGACAGTCCTCAGTCAGGACAAAACACAGAAATAATTACCTGATCAGATTCCTGATGCCAGATCCTGGGATCCCTACCAGAACAGAGTGGGAACCAACAGGTTCAATGGCGTAGACTTCACTCTGGTCGTGTGCCTTTCCATTCTGGTGGAGGACCGCTCGGGCCAAATGCCCAGGTGCCGGCTGCCACAGTCGTTCTACAAAAATGGTCAGGAATCACACAGCCCCAGTGAAGACGGTTGCCATCTTGGTGGAACCTCCAAATTGTCAAAGTTAGACTCAGAACTCACAGTTTATCAGAACACTCTGTTTTATTAGCACAGCGCTCTGCCAATAACACCCAGTTAATGTGAGCACCATGCAAGACACAAACTATCTTATTTATACAGATAAAAGGGCGAGCACTTAACAAGATAACAAAGGAAGCAGAATCTGGTAAGTTTACCTGGGCTAGGCATGCATATTATTTCCTTACTAACTATTACCGATCTTCTGTTAATGTTTTGCCATTAGCACCCTTGTTTATGCCTAATGTTTCTTTTCCTGGCACCTGTATTGCAGCATTCCAACAATTTTGCTTAAAGGTACAGACAGCATTTCTTTAATCCTTTCTATTTTCACAATGTAATTCATTCTACTTCCACAACATTAAAGATTGAAGTATAGCTCTTTATTCCATCTAGGCTCTGATTAAAGATGCGAGGGAGGGCTTTTTGTATCAATGACCAAACATGGTCTTCCCATGTCTGGGTCACTGATACAAGGTGAATAGTAACTAAATAGAGATGTAGGGTTGTCATTTTTTCTCCTCTCTAATTCTCAGCTTGTTCATCCCCTCCCATTATGTCCTTGTCGTCGGGTACTAGGTCAAAGATCTATCCATTTATTTGTTCAGAAGAACCAGCAGACATAGATTGTAACACTTGGATGTCCAAATAGTCCTCTTAAAATAGAGATGTCTCTCATTAACCTAAGGATAGTGCTGCTTCTCATTAAAATATTGAATTACCAGTTTTTGGTTAAATAGATTTTAGAAAGAACTTTTTCTATTTTTTCCAATCTGTCTCTGTTGTCCATTGTAGCTACACGTGGTTACAGCATTTTTCTTCACTTCACATCCCCACTTACTTCTCTCTTTTATTTTTATTTTTTTGGTGCCTTTCATGAAGCTTTCTATAAGAGGAGGTGGAGCATTCAAAATTATGAATAATTTACCCAATGCACATGTAAATAACAAAGCTCTAGATCTGTGGCTGTGGCTCTGGCTGTGATGAGTTTGGAAGAACTAAGAAAAAGAGTGCTGTAATCTCTCCACCATCCTTTCAGCCATGTCCCTTGAGCTGGCAGCAAGGAAGTGATGACACAGGAGTGACTACAGTGATTTGTATGCTACCTAAAGATACCCCTACATAGGATAAATACTCCCAAGACTGGTTACACTGCCAGTAGAATTACACACAGCTGTGCAGAATTGGGCCCAAGAGTTTTGAGACACTTTTCTTTTCTCTGGGAAGCTTCCGAAAATGGCCTACATATATCTAGAAAGGGTTGAGTTTCAATATCTGAATTTAAATCATTCCTCCTTCTAAGGAAAGGGCTCTCCTTATTCCCTACTCAGTCCAGGGCCAAAGTAATTTCAGCTAACACAGTTAGTCATGTTAACCTTTATTTCACCTATTTTAATTAGAAGTTTTTTATAAAGCAATATTAAATCCTTCTTTTTGCAAACATTTGCTAGCTATGATGTATTACTGCAACTGTCTGAGGTTATAACTATAAAACTTTTACAATTCTTTGTGAAAATGATTAAGCAAATATTATTTCTACTGGGGCAAAGTAGAATGTTGAACCCTGTAATGGTATCTGATGACTTTTGCTTTTAAATAGTTGTAATTCATCATTTTATGAAAATGTGAGTAGATGACAGAAAGTCAAACTGTGAAGATCCTAACTCACTTTTGATTCAGTCCTTACTTTGGGTATTTGGCACAATCTAGCCTTGTGTATGAGAAAGAGAGACTTATTTGGAAGACGAGCAAAAGTATCCATTCACTTACTAAAAGTCTTAGACATTTGCTACCCTTTCTCCACCTAAGTGACCTAACTCCTTCGCCATTCCCCTGACCCCATTAAAAGCAAAGGACCCTACACATTTCCTGTTTAGGCTGGTACCTGGGCATCTGAGTGTGGAGATAATTCCTATGAGAGATCATCTACCTGTTTAAAACTGAGGGTCAAATTCTTCAGCAGCATTCCAGTATTTCCTGTGGGTTTTTGCTTTGCAGTTGCAAGCACCCTCTAATTCTGGGGCCCTCCGAGCCAAGTGTGGAATATTGGTAGCATGGCTTTGATGAAAATGTGTGCTATGGGGGAGATGAGTGTACAGTTTCCAAGGAGTAGCTCAATATGCCAGAGCCTTCATATAAATGTCTTAGGCCAGGGGTTCTCAAATTGGGGGTCAGGACCCCTCAGGGGGTCATGAGGTTATTACATGGGGGGTCGTGAGCTGTCAGCCTCCACCCCAAACCTCGCTTTGCCTTCAGCATTTATAATGGTGTTAAATATATTAAAAAGTGTGTTTTTAATTTATAATGGGGGTCGCACTCAGAGGTTTGCTATGAGAAAGGGGTCTCCAGTAAAAAAGTTTAAGAGCCACTGTCTTAGGCCTACAGATACTTTGTGATCTGTGGTAGTTAGTTCCTCATGGATGCAGAGATAACTGTGTGATTAGAAGAACACTGAGGAGATAAATCTTGCCTCCACAACCATTTGGTACCTGCTGCAGAATTTTTCTTTTTACATCCTTCCCATGCCAATATTGGGGCACAGGTCAGAAACCAGTCTCTTCCATTCCTCCCTGTCACTTCCTGGTGTGGAGAAAATGGAAAAAGCAAATGTTTATCTACTCCTTCAAATAACACAAGCACCAGGATTCACCCGATTAAATTAATAGGAAGCAGGTTTAAAACAAACCAAAGGACATACTTCTTCATACAATGCACAGTCAACCTGTTAAACTCATTTCTAGGGGAACTCATTGAAGGCCAAAAGTATAACGGGACTAAAAAAAGAATAATACTTCATAGAGAATAGGCTGATCAATGGGTAGTAGACTAGATAGTCAGGGATGCAAGTCCATTCTCCCGGTGTCCCTAAACCTATGACTGAAGGAAGCTGGGCCTGGATGATGGGGTGGATCATTCAATAATTTCCCTATTCTGTTCATTCCCTCAGAAGCATCTGGCACCAGACACTGTCAGAAGACAGGATACTGGGCTAGATGGACCACTAGTCTGACCTAGTAAGGCCATTCTTATGTCTTCTATTTTGATAATTGACTTTAACTAAAATGCAGTATTCTTTTGAGGATAGTGACATTTGAGAAAACAGCTGAAAATTTAGTAATGCTGTCGAAATAGTGATAATAGAAGTTGGAGCTTGGAAGCCAGAAGTTAGTGTACTTTACAATTAACTACATATACTGTAAGAAAAGTGTGTGTTCTTGAAAATATTCACACACTTGTTCTGTGCATAAAAATCAACACAAATACATAGTGCTTTTCATTCATAGATCTCAGTGCATATCAGAGTATGTACAAACCTCTCTTCTGTGCCTGTACTTCTTCAATAGATGGCCTCTCTAGCTTCTTCACTAGTCCTTCCAGTGCCAGATTCACACTGTGACCCAGTGACTGAACAATCACCCATGCATGAATCTTCCTGTCTAGAAAAAGCCTTTATTATCTAATTATTTAGTGTCTGATATAGAAATGCCACTGTGACACCAATTCTCCAAGGTTAGCTTTAAGGGCTTCAGTTATCCTAGTAAATGAAATAGCATTCAACGGTTTGCTTGTTAAAACCTGCAGCCTTACAATGAGTTTCTGAGATAATGTATATAAACGATTATCTGCCTCCACCCAAGACTGAAACACTGAGCCTCTCTATACACTACTCTCTCATCCTGCAGGATACCACTCAAACTTTGACTCCAGGAAAAAAAAATATTCTGTTACTTTCTCTGCTGAGAACTTCTCTATTTTAATTAATGGTCCTCATGTAGGAAATACTTCACAAAAACATACAAATATTTGAGTGCTGGGTAGTCATTCAATTTTTATGAAAAGAAGAACTTTGTGTTGAAACTTGGTATTGGCATGAAGCAACAGGTTTTGTTTGTGGTAGACTTTTGGAATTAAGAATTTTTTTTCTACCCAGAGAGGTTGAAACTCCCCCTCATCTTCCCCCTCCCAAAAGGGGGGGGGGAGGGAAGTGTTACTGTGTCACCCCAACTCTGAACTTTAGGGTACAGATGTGGGGACTTGCATGAGTTAACCACTAAGCTTATTTACCAGCTTAGATCTAGTAGCTGCCACTACCAAACAGTTTAAACAAATGTTTATGGGAAAGTTATTTGGAAACTCTGTCTTCCCCCTAAGTACTTCTCCAGTCTTTATCCCCCTTTTCCCTGCAAGATTGAGACTGATTTGCCTCCCACCAATTTCTAGTGAGCCCAGATCCAAAAAACCCTTGGATCTTAAAACAAGGAAAAATCAATCAAGTTCTTTAAAAGAAGACTTTTAATTAAGAAAAAATGGGTGACAGGAATACTTCTGTAAGATTAGCATGCAAGCTACTCTCACAGACAACAGATTCAAAACACAGAGGATGTCCCTCTGGGCAAAAACCTTAGTTACACAAAGACACCCAATTTGATTCTCCCACTGTGCAAAAACGAAGTCACAAAAGAAAACAAACATAATCTAATACATTCCTTCTCTAAACACTTACTACTGTTAAGAAATGTTAGATGGCTGATTCCTGGATCCTTCACTCCCTCACAAACTTTTCTGAACAGACAAAGACTGATTTCCCTCCTCCCTCTTTGAAAACATCTTGTCCTCCCATTGGTTCCTCTGGTCAGGTGTCAGCTAGGCTATGTGAACTTCTTAACCCTTTACAGGTAAAAGAGGAATTAACCCTTAACTATCTGTTTATGACAGGAATGGTTTGCAAATTTTAGATGGACAAAATAAATAGAGCTTGAGAATTCAGGTGCTGAGGGGGATTATGCAAATGAGCTTTGTCTCCTGGAGGCTCAGCAAATCCCAATTCTTTGAAATGCTTGGTGAGAAGGGCTTGCAGTGTCCACAGCCAGCAGGAGTTTCTATAGCTGTAGGGGACAGAAGCTTCCAGTGGTTTATTCCTTAGAGTGCTGATGTAAAAATCAGCTTAGGAAGAACCCCACCCTGTGTTAGGAGATCAAGCATGATATCTTTATATATTTAATAATTCCCTTGATGTATCTTTTCTGATTCCATTGCCTGACAGCTTCAGGAAGAATATGTCTTTGCCCTAGAAAGGAGACATCTTAATCAGTCACAGAATGCCAATACCAGAATTACACAACTACTAATTTAGGGCTGGATCCTCTTTGATGATGAGCACCTTAATTTGGACTAGGACTTCAATGGGAGTTAATGTGATCTTAACAAGTCACAGGAAAGGCCCCCTAACAATCAGATGCAGTTTCTATGGCAAGCAGTCACTTAGGGTATGTCTGCACTGCCATTTGGGAGGTATAGTTCCCTACTCTGGTAAACATGCTCAAGCTAGCACACTAAAAGTAGTGGTGTGGCTACAGTGGCTCAGACCTGCTGCCCAAATATAACTCCTCCTAAAATCTTCAGTACATAGCTTGAGCTGCCACCCATGCTGCTGCAGCCAAACTACTATTTTCAGTGCACTAGAGCACAAAACTATTATGTCTATACATCTATCCAAGCTGGGAATTTGGTCCGATTTAAGTCCTATGTTTCATTACAAATGACTCCGTGGCGCCTGTGTGATTTACAAAGCTGTTTCAAACTAAAGGGATTAAAAATAGTGAAGTTGAAAGAAGCATTTCACTAAAGATTTGAAGAAAAATTCTTTCACTGTTTAAATAGTTAAAGCCTTCTACTGGAATTCAACATTGTGCAATAGGCAACAATGAGAAAAGAAATTAAATACTCCATAAATTTACATGGCATGCAATGTTACTTTGGTATATTGGGACAACATGCCTTATTGCTATGGATTACTTGCTAATACCCTAGCTGAATTCAAATATATGCCCAGTTTTAGCTCTTTAAAAAAAATAAACACTGAAAATAATTACATGAGTAGAGAAAATGCTGATATCCGAACTTAAAATTAAACAAGTTGTTTGCTACTGGCTATCAAAAGCATGGTTTACAAGGATGGGCTCTGCAACATTGGCAGTGATGGAAATAATGCAAACAATTTTTCAAGATAGCACTGATCTTCAGTGTTAAGTATACACTCTCTTGGCAAGAGGCCCCACAATATTATCTATACACCTAGAACAAAGATTTATATATTTTGAAAATTTAATGTGGAAGTATGAAATTACATATAGAAAATACAGGTATGCTGCAGACACTGAGTTGTGGGAGAATATATTATTGTAGAAAATATGAAGTCAAGTCAAAAAAATAAAAAGTTAAGATACAAAATATAAGACTAAAAACAATTGGAAACGCCATCTAAGTAGACTCTACGTCTAGTTTGTAACCTTCTCTGGAATGCCAGAATAATTTACTGTCTTGATTACTCATTAGGTGCTTCATTATCGTGAAATAACAGGTTTACCTGACAAGAGACCACTTCTGCTCGCTGTTTATAGAGAAAACCAAGGATTTGATTGCCATATTGTGCAGGATGAGATGTGGATTGCTGAAAAAATTATTTTTCAGATTATTAACATGACTCTACAAAAAAACAAAAATGCATTGTCAAAAGCAAACACAGGTCCTGATCCTTCAAGCACGTACCTACATGCTTACTTCATGCATGTGAGTATGCACATTGAAGTCAATGAGGCTGCCTGTGTGAATAAATGTAAGCATGTGCAAGAATCTGTGGCACCAGAACTGGCACCCAATGCCTCCATATTGCCATTGGAAGCTTAGGCTGGGTTTCTGTTGGAGGACCCTGTGAATCTAGGCACTGCAGGAAGTACCACCCAGAAGGACATGAAGGGTGCCCTGACCCCTGGCAGTCCACCGATTGGCTCATGCTGCTATATAAACCAGAAAGTCCTACCGGGGAGCTGGCTGAGCAATGATCCAGACTGGCCACTTGCTTCTGCTCCAGACCTTGCCTGCCTCTGGATCCTAGACTCCAGATGCTGACCCTGGTTCATCCTCAATTCTGCTACTTGTCCTTGTCTGTAACATACCTAGACTGTCTGGTATCATCACCTATCTCAAGCCTGCTCCTGCTACTCATCTCCTGACTGCAATTTAGTAACTAACCAGTGCACAAAGGACCACCCACCAACCCCAAAGGACCACCCACCAACCCCAGACCCTAAAACTTGAGGCAGCTAGTCCCCACCCCTCCACTCATGCTGCTGTGACTATACTTTGGTTTTTAGTACACTAGCTTGATCAGAGCTAGCACAGGTATATCTACTTGAGTTGGATATTACATCTTCCAGCTCCAGTGCAGATGGACCGACATATCTGGCCTCCTATGGCACCCCTGTGGATTATGAGAAGGACCTGGACTCACCTAGATTCTGGCCTTCAATATCCAGGCAGTCACTACAACTTAGTGCTGTTGTAAGAAAGACAGCCCTCTGCCCAAGTCTGTGGAAGTCCACACCCTTATGGGATTTGTCAAAGTTCAACAGGACAATTAAATCACAAATGAACTCACTTAAGGTGGTGGTAGGACTCCCTTCCTTCAGGGAGTCACTGAAAGGCCATAGCCTTGTTCAACACCTGTAGATAAGTCTATTACTACTATAAGGACTGGTTTGGCATTGGGACACTGACACACTCTCCTTTTCCTTAGCAGAGAGGTCAGCAGGCATCTGAGAGGTTCTGGCATTCTACCAAGGCCTTCCCAGAAGTCAAGGACTGAAGGTCTGTTCCCTCCTCAGTTTGCCACCAATTGAGCTGAGCTGTTGCCTTTTATGTCTCCCTCCTAGCCAGCTATGCCCTTCCGATGTGGTGGGGGAGTGTGCTCTCCCAGGATAGATCCTCAACGTTGGCCTGACTGCTGAGGGGTTTGTACACCCTGTCACAATGCAGTCATGCCCATAACATGCAGACTG
Source organism: Chelonoidis abingdonii (assembly GCF_003597395.2). Taxonomy (NCBI): domain Eukaryota; kingdom Metazoa; phylum Chordata; order Testudines; family Testudinidae; genus Chelonoidis; species Chelonoidis abingdonii. The sequence goes on from NC_133770.1 coordinate 202,480,426, forward strand.
TGAGCTCTTTATTGTATAACCTTTGCAGTATACTTTCAAATATGAAGAATATGGCTAACATGGAAAAGAGGTATGAAATTTAATCCAACATACCCATAATACTCAAAACTTCCATTTTCCATAGCAATGTAGTGGATGGATAACATTCTAGATGTCATAACAGGTCATTAAAGCGCAATCACCAACATCTAACTGTACTACAAATGTCAAGTTTCATGTGTCTTATATAACATTATGATCTTTGAAAATGATAGTGTCAAGAATTGCATTTTATTTGGAAGCTGCAACTGAGAAAACTGCCAAGGCTAATGTAAGTAAACAGTGAACTAGTATCATTGGTAGGGATTTTTTAAAGCTGAAATATGGACATTAGTTAGAAGAGGATTCAATACCTCAATTCTGACAAAACTTGATCAGACCTGTTTAAAAAAATGATTTAAATATGGGTTTTAAAAAGAAACTAGTATTTAGAAATGAACAATCAAAGGAATTTTAATGAATACACAGAACAACGTTGGAAAAATATTAGACTATAGATGAGGACTAGGAATGAACTTTTTGAGTGTGATTGTTTTTAATTGTCTTTATACTTCCTTCAAATGGAAACAAAACCTCAACCTTTCCTCTCCCCGCCCCCCGGTCCGCTTTCCCTAAAATAATGTTCTAGTTTCATTAATATGATAAATATGGGTTCCATGTTACACTGAGATAAATCTAGAGGATTATAAAATTATATCTTTTATTGGGCGGTCAAAAATGAATATCCCATGTAGTGCTACTTTTAGTAAAGGATATATGCAAATAAATGAGCTATAAACCTATTTCAGTATTTAAAAATTATCAGTTGTTTAAAAGACTTCAAGGTTGAAACTTGGATAAAACAACATAATCCAAGATTCAAAGGCTATTATTGTTTAATATTTTAATATAAAATAGGTTTAACAAATAGCTGCAAAAAATGTACAAATATGAAGATATGATATTTCAACCAACTACTAGACCAAAAAATGGTTCAATTTTGAAAACTGAAAGGATCAAAACCCTTGCCCAGCAAAGTACTTATTCACGTTCTTAATTATAAGCACGTTAGTAGACTCATTGGGACTACTCATATGTTCAAAGTTAGACAAGTATTTAAGAGCATTTCCAGATCAGGGTTCAAATTTCATAGTCCCTATTCAGGCCAAATTCTTCTTTATTTTAATAGGTGTTTTGTAATGACTACTGACAACCAGAATTTTGTAGCATTTAGGACCCAATTCTATGAATTTCTGAGCATTTTCCAAGACAGAAATAATCAGGCTCAATTCTATTCCCTGTGAAGTAAATGAGAATTTTCTCATGAGCATCAATGAGAACAAAATCAGATCCTCGGTTTTTAAAATCCAGTAACTTGCACTTGGCATTTAAACCCTCTCAATGGTTTAAAATTCTAGGTATAACTCCTGGAAAACTGCACACACACACACCTGCTGACTTAGGGCTACCACCACTGCCTTCCATCTTTGACAGTCTCTTGCTGCAGTCTTAACTTCTTCCCATAATGTTCTGATAGCTTTCTATTCTGCTCTTACTGCACATTTCCATGTTATGCTTGGTCTCCTTGTCACCTCTTGCCCTGGTGCTTCCAATCCAATGATTATTTTGTTATGTTAACGGGGTTTTTCCTTCATGTATATCAGAGCCATAGTGGCAGGGTGCTGGATAAAAAGCCCTTAATCAGCTCCTGCTGCTCTAGCCCCAATCAAGAGGAATAGATTGGGGCTGGGTGAATAGCCCTGTCTCTGCCTGGTAACTGACCGCACCTGCCAGTCTTAGCCCGGAGCTATAAAGGCTGGGGGGAAGCCAGAGAAGGAGGGAAAGGAAAAGGACAAGGGCAGCAGGAAGTGGGAGTCTCCTAGTCTGTGGCTGGCCAGGCGAGTTGTAGGCCAAGTAGCAGTGAAACCTGTACATACAATAACTTCTCGCTTAACATTGTAGTTATTTTCCTGGAAAATATTACTTTAAGTGAAATGAGATTAAGTGAATCCAATTTCCCCATAAGAATTAATGTAAACAGAGGGTTAGGTTCCAGGGAAAAATACGTATATATGTGTGTGTGTATAGTATATGTTTTAAACATATAAAACAATTTAATACTGTACACAGCAATGAGGATTGTGAAGCTTGGTTGAGGTGGTGGAGTAAGAGGGTGAGCTATTTTCCAGGGAATGCTTTACTGCTAAATAATAAACTAGGAGTCGGCTGAGCCCTCAAAGATTAACACACTGTTGATAATGAAACTTCTCACTCAACAAGGCAGCGAGCTCCCTCCATCCTGAGCCCTGTTGTGTCCCCCGTGCTCTGTGGAGTTAGGGTACAGGAGCAGCATCATAACAAACAGGGATTAGGGGCTATTTCTGGCATCCTTGTTAATTTCACTCATAGTTGTTGTATCATAGATAGGAACCATTTCCAAGTTGAAGATTTTGATTGTATTTTTTTTATATTATATTATTGAAGGTCGCCTCATCAAGGGGGCAGAAAAGAACTGCCCCAGCTTTGGTCACCCCACACCCCCAACAACCAAGAGTGAAATTAACAAGGATGACAGAAATAGTCCCTAATCCCCCAGTTCAGATGGAGGAGTGAACAGCTAAGTTTAAACTGTTCCTATGCAGGCAGCAGGCTACCTGGGGAGGCTTCTCCCTCAGCCAGTCCCCCTGCTACAAGCTAGAGCAGAGCCCCTGCAGCCTCTGTTGAGTGGGAGGGTCGGGAGAACACGGAGCCTAGCCATGTTGGGCAGCCCGGCTGGAGGAGCAGAGGGAGAGAAACAACAAACAAATGTAACAGTGAGTTTTTCCCTTCCAAGGTTTCATTAGCTTTGAGTATGAACTTTTTGTTACGAAGCCAAAAGGTGAAAGTAAGCCACTACTGAATGCTACACTTATTTGCCGGTATACTACGGCACCTTTTTTTACCGGTACTCTGTACGGGGCCATACCGTCTTACGTTCACCTCTGTATATTCTCTCAACAGGCATGACCCTGACCCTTCAAAGCAGATCTAGGCAGAACTCCATTCATTTCACTGGAGCTCTTCAGAGGTACAGGGATCTATCCAAATGGATCAGCTTACAAGATCAGGGGCCTAAGCATTCTGACAGCATTGCTCCATTGACCTCTGCTGGTAATTTATTTTTTTCATCACAAAAAGCTCTATTACAGTGAACATGTCATTTTATAACACTTATGTTGATGAAACTTACAGCAGAAGAAACTCCAAAAGAAGATAGTGGAAATAGGACAGTTCCGGAGAATAGCAACAGAAATGTTCAGAAAAATGACCAGATGATGAAAAACTAAAACATTAGGGGTTTGTTCAGAGTCATTGCTAAGAAGAGATAACATGAGAGAAAGAGAGAAATTACTTGTATAGAGAAGGTCAATCAGGAGCTCTTAAATACCCTCTTACATACAGGAACAAGATGGCAGCCAATGAAATTAAAAGGTTGAAAATTTAAAACTGATTAAAGAGATTTTGAACACAGTTCAATTAGCCTATGGAACTGTCTGGCATGACTGAGGCAAAAGTAGGTTTCAGAAAAGGTTTAGCCATTACAGTGAATTACACTATTTAAGCTAAAAAATGTACATGGGATATCAAACCTCTGCTTGACATAAGACAGCCACCAACCTGTCTGAGGTTAGGAAGGAACTACCTCAAATTACTACATAAATCCCATGAGGGAGGGCAGCATTTAATTTATTTATTTCAAATATGCCTATCCCTATGCCCTGGGACACATGTAGATATATTACAAAATTAAAATAAATTAGACCAGCGTTCCAAAAGAGGGGAAAAAATGTAAATTTAAATCTCCACAGATGTTTAATAACAATTTCTCTCCTTCCCTCAACCAACTAACGTATCTGGTACTGACCACAGCTAGAAACACTCTAATGGATTGTCAAATTTGTTATAACAGTTTTACAATAGAGACTGATTAAACCAGGGATTTTTTTTTAAAAAAAAAAACTGTAGCAAAGATGTAGAGATTAAAACTTAAAGAAAAATAAAGAAATGAAAACTTCCATGGGTAGTTTACAATTTGAATATTAAAAGATACTTCATTTTATTGGATTTTCAGCTGGGATATTTAGCAGAAAGCATAGTCGGATTTATTTTTTGGTTTCATCTGTTATTTATTTGGGGGGGGGGGAATCAAATGTTTCAAATAAGGGTTTTCTCATCTAGCCTCAGGTGTAGTTCTCCTGACTCTAGTGTTTTCTGGAATAGAGCAGATGGATTTAATTAGCCAAGACAAATTCAGGAGAATTTCACAGTTGAATTTTGTGACCTTTGTGCTATTGTGTTTCTCGTTATTTTTCCTTCTAGCAATGATCTTTGTCCTCACATGTTTGTGACGGGTGGTTCAGCAATAGACTCTAGAAGTAAATTAAAAAGACATAACTTTTTATGAAATCTTAGAACAAGGAACACTTATATCATCTCCTTAAAGATATATCTGTGCTATTACACTCCTAACTCATACTAAAGAACAATATGGAACATTTTAATAGAATTATAGCAGTGCTCATTTCTGTCATGGTTAAATAAGGACCCAGTTACTGACGCCAGTAGCGTATCTCCTGCTGAATTCAATACCAACAAAACTGAGCCTCAGGGTTTGTTAAATATACCCACTGTAAAGTATCTACCTCTTGAGATTTTGTAACATGTTTGTTAAAGGAAGATTCAATAAAGGAGCGTGTGTGTGTGTGTGTGTATATATATATATATTATTTGATGCAATTTACTGTGAACTCCTATACAAGTAATAGAGATAATCCTGAACTCCAGCTCTGAGCACTCTTGAACTTCAGGCTCTTGCCCTATCTCTATAATGGCCTGAATCAAAATGCTAGATCTAGGTCTTATTTCATCCCTCTTATGTATATGTATTATGAAAGAGGGTTTAGTTATATGATCACTCACTATTTTTCCCCATAGTAGCCCAGCCTCCATCAGTGCAAACAATGGACAGTGCATATTGAATGAGCAGCTATTGCATATTTTATTTTATTCCATTCCATTCCTCAACATGTGGCCCCATGCCTTATTTACTGCACATTATGCAAGCCTTGACTAAATACAAAATTGTCTCATTTTTTTCTTCTACTTTTTTTTTTTTTTCCAGGAAGGGTATAAGGCACATCCCTGACCCAAAGGCCAGCCTTCTGCCAAATTGCTGCTCCAGAACACTGTGTGGTAGAGCTTCTCAAAGAAAGATTACAGAAATATTTTAATTTTGCAAATCAATGCAATATGCTCTAACCTTGTTTGCAGAAATCGGTGAATTATTTTGAGTGACATTCCAAAACAGTTTATTCCAAGAGAGACATTTAGCATGGAAAATTTCAGCACAAGCATTAAAAGTTTGGCACAATTATGAACAACTGAAAACTGGGTCTTCTAATGGAAAGTGTCAGGAAACTTGAATAAAAGGCAGTGCTACCAGCTCCTCCTATATACCAATTTGATGTGTAAAATCTGTCATGACAGCTGAGCAGTTAGAAAGGTTTAGACACTAACTTTTTTGAGGAGAAACTGGAGATTTAGGATATCCTATTCTGGTGTAAAATTATTTACTAGGGATGGGCTCAAATAAAAATCCCTGATTCAGGTTTGAGTTTGCAGTTTAAATTTATCCATAGTCTGAATCCCAAAATACAGTCTCAGCATGTTAAAATCTGGAATATTTCTGATCTAGAATTTGCTACTTAGTGTTTTGGTGGGTAGTGTTCATATCTGAATAGTTGATTCAATTCTATCCCTGTTGCTTACTTAGCTCCCATTAATGTTTTGAGCAGGATGGCTATGGAACAAAAGCACAACAACCAAACCTAAAATTAACAGGACTCCAGAAGGAAATAATGTGTGTGGGGGGGGACTTTTTGTACTTCTCACCAACTGCTGTTTTAGTATGTTTATCACATCACACCTCATCTTGTCTGGCTTGTGCTCATCCTTTCCTCCATGACTCAACACCACACTATTCCATTGTGTTGCAAGCACATTCTTTTCATTTCTGGCCAAAGAGTTTTGTCATGGGATCGGCCCAGCGTGTTTTCGGTCTGCCCAGCGGTCACTTGTGGTCTCTGGGAGTCCAGTCACTAATGTGGGTTGTCGACCTGTCTTTTTGCCTGAGGACTATATGACTCACCTATCACATCTACAACACATTATTGTCTAAGTATATGGACCCAGTCTGTCATTCAAAATCATCCCCATCAGTTGATGCATGTGTCATTCAAAGTCACCTTTGACCTGAAGGCTGAAGCAACACATTTGTGGTTCAGATGAAAAGGAACCATTTACTGTTCAACAGAACCCAGTCCTACATCATTAAATTTCAAAGGAATATCAGTGAGACAACAGATGTCTCTTTCTTTATTGCAGTAATTTAAATATGCAAGCAAGCAGAGATCAGATAATCTCTGACTACGTTCTTTCCTTTATCCTTTTTATTTCCTTGGTCTTCGTTAGTTTTGGTCTCTCTCTTCTAACTGAACAACAACAATAAAAAACATATCAAGCTTCATTCTATTATATTTTATCTTAATTTGCTAAAGTGTGGACATACTAGTCAAAATATCATGGTTGTCTCATTTCCTGCAACAAAGAACAGCAGTGGATTAATGATGTTTAGAGAATTCCTCCATGCATTTTCTGAAGAAAAGGAAGTGATGGATATATTTGAGGCAAGTATTTTGAATGTCAACACTGATTTCCACATGAAGCTGTCTAGTGGAAACCAGCTGGTTTGAGGAAATGAGGGCTCACAAGAGAAACCTTAAAAACTCACCTTTGCAGGAAGGGCAGAATAATCAATCTCAACACCATAGCGCAAATGGAGACCTTTATAGACCTCTGTCATATTCCCCCTTAGTCCTTTCTTTTCTAATCTCATAGTCCCCATTTTTTTAAATCTCTCTTCATATGGAAGCTATTCAATAACCCTAATAATTTTTGTTGTCTTTCTTTGTACTTTTTCCGATTCTAATACCTCTCTTTTGAGGTGACCAGAATTGCATGCAATATTCAAAGTGTGCATATATCATGGATTTATATAATGGTATTATAATATTTTCCTGTCTTTTTATCTATCCATTTCCTAATACTTCCTAGCATTCTATTAGCTTCTTTGGCTGCCATTACACACTGAACAAATTTTTTCAGAAAACTATCTATGGTAACTTCAAGAATTTTCTTGAGTTGTGACAGTTTATTTAGACACTATTTTGTATGTATAGTTGGGATTATGGTTTTCAATGTGCATTACTTTGCATTTATCAACAGTGAATTTCATCTGCCATTTTGTTGCTCAGTCACCCAGTTCAATGAGATTCCCATATAACTCTTTGCAGCCTGCTTTGCATCTAAAGATGGTGAGTAATTTTGTATCATCTGCAAACTTTGCACCTTAATGTTCCTCCCTTTACTGGATCATTTATGAATATGTCTAATAGCATAGGTCATAACACAGATCCTTGAGAGGCACCACTATTTACAGAACTCCACTCTGAAAACTGACTATTTATTCCTACCGTTTGTTTCCTGTCTTTTAACCAATTTCTGATCCATGAGAGGACCATCTCTCTTATCCCACAGCCGCTTACTTTGCTTAAGAGACTTTGATGGGGGATCTTGTCAAAGGCTTTCGGAAAGTTCAAGTACACTATATTCACTGGATCACCCTTGTCCGTGTGATTGTTGGCACTGTCAAAAAATTCTAATAATTGGTGAGACAATGGTTCCCCTTTGCAAAAGCAATGTTAACTCTTTCCCAGCATATTTTGTTAATCTATGTGCTGGATAATTCTGTTCTTCACTATAGTTTCAATTAATTTGCCTGGTGTTGAAGTTAGGTTTACTGGCCCGTAATTGCCAGGATCACCTCTGGAGCCTTTTTAAATCAGAGTTGCATTAGTTATCAAACAGTCATCTGGTACGGAGGTTGACCTAAATGATAGGTTACATACAGCAGATAGTAATTCTGCAATTTCATATTTTAATTCCTTCAGAACTCTTGAATGAATGCCATCTGGTTCTAGTGATTTATTATTGTTTAATTTATCAATTTGGGACAGTTCCTCAGATTTGTCACCTAAAAAGTATGGCTCAGTTGTGTGAATCTCCCTCACATCCTCTGCAGTGAACACCAACACAAAGAATTCATTTAGCTTCTTCACAAAAACCTTGTTTTCCTTCAGTGCTCTTTTGGTAACCTCAGTTGTTTAGTGATCCCATTGACTGATTGATTGTTTGGCAGGGTTCCTGCTTCTGATGTACTTTTTGTTTGTTTGTGTCTTTTTCTAGTTCTTCTTTCTCTTTTGGCCTGCCTAATTACACTTTTACACTTGACTGTCCAGAGTTTATGCTCCTTTTTGTTTTCCTTAGTGGAACTTGACTTTTTCTTTGTCCTCTTCCTGTTTTTGTTCATTTATTTGCAGTCTACATTTAGTTTGAGCATCTATTCTGGTTTCTTTTGTGAAAGGTTTTCATGAAGCTTGCAGACATTTCACTCTTGTCACTGTTCATTTTAGTTTCCATTTAAATAGCTTCCTCATTTTTGTGTACTCCCCTTTTTGAAGTTAAATGTGCTGCGATGGGTTTCTTTGGTATTCTCCCCCATACAAAGATGTTAAATTTAATTACACTATGGCTGCTATTATTGAGTGGTTCAGCTATATTCACCTCTTGGACCAGACTTCACTGTGCTTCACTTAGGACTAAATCAATAATTGTCTCTCCCCTTGCAGGCTCCAGCCCTAAGTACTCCAAGAATGGTGTCTAGAAATTTTATCTCTGCCTCCCATCCTGAGGTGACATGTCCCCAGTCAATATGGGGATAGTTGAAATCCCCCATTGTTGTTAGGTTTCCTGTTTGTGTAGCCCCTCTAATCTCCCTGAGCATTTTACAGTGACTGTTACCTTCCTGGTCTGGTGGTCAGTACTATTTTCCTACTGCTATACTTTTGTTATTTAAGCATGGAATTTCTATCTATAGAAATTTTGTGGTACAGTTTGATTCATTTAAGATTTTTATTATATTTGATTCTATGCAGTCTTTCAGGCCATTGCCCCACTAGCACAACCTACTATGTCATTCCTATATATTTTTCTACCCTGGAATTACTGTGTCCCATTGATGATCATTGCTCAATCAAGTTTCTGATTCCAAGAGCAGGTATCAAGGTTTAAAATAACTACTAGATTACAATTTTAAGACACTACAGAGATACTGAAATATAGATATAGATATATATATAAGACCTGTAAATTTATTACATTGTGGCTGCTTTCTTGGGTGGTAAAGCAAACATATAATTAGACAATTGTTTTAACTGAGTCTTCAGATAATTCAGTTCCCTTCCAGTAAGTGGTGTTCTTCAGGTATATTGCCTGTGCAGCTCAATTTTTGCACAACAGGGGCCTCAGTTTCATTAATTGTGCCTCTCAGTATTCTAGCATCTGTGGTCTTGCCAATGAGGCTGTCCTTCTCCTTCTCAAAGGGGAATCAAGCAGCTCCTTAAGGCTTGGGAAGGTGTGAACCAGAAGGACTTGGTTAAAAGTTGAAATGAAAGACATTTTTATGCATTATCTATTAGAAGTTGTCTTTCTTCATTTCTTTTGCAGCAGTTATCAGCAATGGTTTATCTCAGCAAAGTGAAATGAAATTTGACATAAACTGTTAACTAAAAAACTATAACCTACACCTCTGCAGATTAGCCATTTCAGCAGTTCCTCCTCCTAAAAAGTAAATTACTTAAACACTTGAATGACACAATAAGTAACATATTATTTTACTATCGGTCCTGGGACTATATCTGTGGAAATCCTTGAGTATAATAGGTTTGCTTGTAGCAGAAGATCTGTAATCAGTTAGATAACTGTAGAACTGCTTAGTTCAGCAAGTGTCATATCTCCAAATTCTGAGTAGTTCCTGAGCAACATTTTGGCATATGAGAGCACATCATGTAAGCAAACTTTTTTAGATTTTTTTGTTTTAACCCTTTTTCCTGCTATTTAATAAGAGTAGAAGAAGATAGAATATTAGGGTTGGAAGACACCTCTGGAAGTCATCTAGTCCAACCCCTAGCTCAAAGCAGGACCAACACCAACTAAATCATCCCAGTCAGGGCTTTGTCAAGCCAGGCCTTAAAAACTTCTAAGGATGGAGATTCCACCATCGCCCTAAGTAACTCATTCCAGTGCTTCACCACCCTCATAATGAAATAGTGTTTTCCTAATATCACTCTCCGCCCCCAAAAATGCAACTTGAGACAGTTGATCCTTGTTCTGTCATCTGCCACCACTGAGAACAGCTGAGCTCCATCCTTTCTGGAACACCCCTTCACGTAGTTGAAGGGTGCTATCAAATACCCCCCTCACTCTTCTTCTGCAGACTAAACAAAGTCCAGTTCCCTCAGCTTCTCCTTGTAAGTCATGTGCCCTGGCCTCCTGATCGTTTTTGTTGCCCTCTGCTGGACTCTCTCCAATTTGTTCACATCCTTTCTGTAGTGGGGGGCCCAAAACTGGATGCAATACTCCAGAGGTGGCCTCACCAATGCCAAATAGAGGGGAATAATCACTTCCCTCGATCTGCAGGCAATGCTTCTACTAATGCAGCCCAATATGCCATTAGTCTTCTTGGCAACCAGGGCACACTGCTGACTCATATCCTGATTGTCATCCACTGTAATCCTCAGGTCCTTTTCTGCAGTAATAATAAAGATTATGTCACAGGATCTTAAAATGCCTCTATGTGCTGTGATGGGGCAAGGCCAGATGGCTGTAGTACAGTAGTGAGGAACAGGTATGTTAGCCCCAGGCTAAACAAATATCTGGTACCATGGTAACCAAATGGCAGTTGCTCCACGTTAATCAAGACACTTGGGGCCAATTAAGATCCTTCTAGAAAGCAGTGAAGAAAGCTAGGTTGATTGGGACACTTGAAGCCAATCAAAGGCTGGATGGAACTAGTTAAAAGCCTCCCAGTTAGTCAGTGAGGAACACATACCAGGAGCTGTAGGAGGAAACCATGCTGTTGGAGAAATTAAGCAGTACAAATCCATATCACACACAAAGAAGGAGGCCCTGAGGTAACAGTGAAGGAGATATTGAGTGGGGGCTTCTGTGGGGAAGTGGCCCAGGGAATTGTACACATCCTATTTCCAAAAAGTCAGCTATCATAGCTGCTCCTATTAGGATCCTTGGACTGGAGCCTGGAGTAGAGGGCAGGCCTGGACTCCCCCCGTCTCCCCTTCCCGATCAATCACTGAGACTGGGAGACAGCAGAGACTGTGCAAGGGAGGGTTGCTTCTTCTCACCTTCCTCGCTGTTTTATGATTAAAATGCCTTAGTAAGCTGTTACCCTTGCCTCCTAGAGAGAGGGGCTACATGGAGGGTCAGAGTGAGCCTCTGAGGCTAGCAAAATCTGCCAGGAAATGTGGGACCCATGGAGACAAGGACAGAGCTTTGTCACAGTGCTTACACAAGAGAAGGTCATTATTAATATTATCTGTCAAATATATATGGAGAAACTAAATCACAGATAGGCAATGTGATTCTTCCCCCTCCCCCACAATCACCTAGCAAGTCAGTGACAGAGCTGACAATAGGACTGAGGAGCCTTAATGCCCCAGTCTTTTGCAATGACCATAAAAATCTCTCCCTATTTGTATTTAGTGTTTTCTTTTCTTTCCTTTCCTTTCCTCCTTTCATTTTCAGACTCCTTTTGAGAGTATTTGGGAGAGGAAGGGTCTGTATTTGCTACCTCATCAGAGGTTTAATTTGGAGAGAGGGTGGAGACCCAGGTCTTGTCTTTAATTTCTCTGATCCAGTTCACCCATCCCTAGCTGAGATCACCAGCTCACCTCACTTAGGGCATAGAGCAGATGGTGGATGATAGTGATTTCCCATCACTGTCACACTATGGCCACGTCTACATTACGGGATAATATCGAATTAGCTAAAATCGGTTTTATAAAACTGATATTATAAATTCGATTTCATGCGGCCACACTAGGCACAGTAATTCGGCGTTGTGCGTCCATGGTCCGAGGCTAACGTCGATTTCTGAAGCGTTGCATTGTGAGTAGGCTCTTCGTAGCTATTCCATAGTTCCCGCAGTTTCCACCCTTGGAATTCATGGGTTGCAATGCTTTGTCGCGGGTGGTTCTGGGTAAACGTCATCGTTCTTCCGATTCCTCCGGAAAACATCAGCTGACATCCTTTACGCGCGCGTTTTCTGGATTGCTCCTGGAGACCCATGCACGGCAACCATTGAAAGCCCGTTCAGCTTTTTTGTTTCGGCACCGTATGTGTAACCCCCCCCACGCCCCTCCCCTCCCGGATGCGCGGACAGAGAGGCGATACTCCAGCGCATACCACAGCAGCATTCACTTGTTTTGCCATGTACTGAGATGCTGTTTACGGTCGTTTCTGTACCGTCTACTGCCGAGTGAAGACTGGCAGAGATGACTGTTGATCTCTCCCCTGCCTGTCACTGTCTCGCTTGCTTCATGAGTGGCCCTGCTGAAATTGGACCAGGGGCGCAAGCAAAAGCAAAATTGATTGACTCACTTGGGCCTGAGTCAATCCCTCCTATCTTCCTGAGTGTCTCTACCAAATAGAGTTCAGTATCCTCGCCATTCGCCTCAATGAGGTCTCGACGTGTTATTATGGTGTGCGCCGCCAGGTATCTCATAGCCTGGTATGCACCAGCTCAACTCTCGCTTGTGCGTGGCTTCCACCGGGGTGTCCCTGACAACCGCCATCCCACTGTTCCCTCCTCCCATACGCTCTCTGGTCTACCAGTCCTTGTCCCGCCCCATTTGTGTTATTTGAAGGTTAAGATGCGAAGAAAGAAACAGGACTTGTTAGTGAGATATAAATGTATGGTGTGGAGGCAGCCTTCCCTGTGTTTTGCTATGAACAGTCCAGCAGTTACGGATCTTTTCTTACACAGGAAATGGATTTGGGGCTTGATGAAGCTCAGCCCCCAGTTGCGTTGATGCAAGACAGTTACCAGCCGTTCTGTACCATCTACTGAGAGTAACTGGGGCATTCCTATTTTTTACCAGGCGCCCCCTGGCCAGCCTTCACCTGAGTCAGCCATGGACTCACTGGCTGATGGCGCGTTCGATTCAGTCTTGTTTACGTTTCTACCACCCGTGAGGGTTTTGGAGAGGAGCGTGTATACTGTTTCTTCACTCTGCAGCATCGCACTTTACTCCGTAGCATTCAGTACATATGTAGGGAATCATTGAAGAAGTTCCATGAAATGATTTCTTCCTTTTCTTCACGTGCTGGTGGTTGGGGATAACTGAGGGTCTTTCCCTGAACCTCGCCGGACCACTGTTGTTATGATCTACAGACATTGGTGACGCTCAGCCTAAAGAATGCAATTTACTTTTTTCTAGACCTGCTGTTTGATGTATGGGTAGCTGGATCCTTCAGTACCCCCTCCATTCCGTTTTGAGGGTCCATTTGAGTCTTCTGGACTTCCCATTACTGCTTGTCTACCGCGCGCTGTGTATCCTGTTGAGATTTTTTTTCAAACGTCTTTTGCATTTTCGTGTTCGTGTAACGGATCTGATTTATACATATTGTGCTTCTCCCGATACACTATTTCTGATCTTTGTCATCTCCCGTTTACGGTTCCATGCATGTGAGTTTTTTTGGATTTGAGACTGCACAGTCGCACCCTGTGTCTTGATCCGAGCTTCCACGTCTGGGCCATAACAGTGAAATGTAATTCTAAAGTTGGGGTCTTCTGTTTACTCTGCCCGCTGTGCATTCCGTTCAGTTCAGCTTGCTGTCCAGATCTGCGCTCGTGGTGCTACTGTGGTGATCCGCTCGGAGGCTATAAAACACGATTTCGCGTCCAGCACTTAACCGTAATCCATTATGTGGTCATATCGAATTTAGCGTATCCTCTGTCGGGATGGAGTAGAAATCGATTTAAGAGCCCTCATATATATAGGGTGTCTGTGTGGGCGACAGCTTACATCGATTTACCTCTTTAATCGATTTAAGCCTGTAGTTGTTTTAGACCAGGGCCTGCTGTATGGAACAACAGACACTAGCCTTTTGCTTTTACCTAGACTTCAAAGTTCCTTTTTTTTTTTTTTTTTTTAGTTGTTTTACTTTATGTGAAGCTGCTAAGTAGTTACAAAGGAGAACAAGTTACAGTTAAACAAGCTTGTTTCACTGTATGGATTAATTGTGAATTGTGGTGCTGACATAATTTTCCCACTGGTCTACTTTCAATTTCCATTCTAATGAAAGCACATTTTAAAAAGAACTCACAATTAGGAAAGGAAACTTTCTTGCTTTTCTAAAGCTTCTGGTATCAGAGGTGATGTCCTGCCTATAACATGTAAAGAAAATAACTTCACTGTCTCTAAAAAGTTATTTTTTTGTAACTTATAGCATTGAAACAGGGGATCCAGAAGAAATGGGAGAATTGCAGAAAAGAGAAAAAATTAACAAGCAAACATACAAACTTTGGGAAGGCAATGTAGTCTAATAGCTAGGGCACTGAACTGGGAATCAGGAGACCTGGATTCTGTTCCCAGATCTGCCACTGACTTCGTGTTGCATCTGCTTCCCCTGCCACTCTTTGTATGTCTTGCCTATTTAGCTTGTAACCTCTTTGGGTCAAGGAATTGTGTAGAGTGCCTAGTCCAATGGAGGCCTGAGCTCAGTTACAGTCTGTAGGTGCTACTATATTACCAATTATACTACAGATGTTCACAGATCTACAAACATATTTTTAATAATCAAAATATCTTTGATTATTAAACTTTAATTTATTATTATCTTAAATTACTTAAAGATAAATTAAAAAGATTAATAATGCATTATTATGCAGTGTTCATTAGACAGCACTATTAGTCTTACAAGTTACTTTTCTTAGGCTTTGTCTACACTACCAAGTTTCGGTGACAAAACTTGTGTTGACACCCAAAAGTCGACAAACCAAAAATCGCCACAAGGTGTTCATACTTGCTTCCTCTGTAGACAGATCATGTCCACAGTGTGGGTACCAGCACTGACAGTGTGAGCAATGCACTGTGTATTCCACAGTACAGTGTTGTGAGAAAGCAGAGCTGATCCCTGTGCATTTTGGGAGGATTCCCTCTGAGTTCTCCCACAGCCTCCTCAACTGCTGGGAGCGGCATCATGAGTAGCTCTGAGGGCTCCATGCTGAGGAATGTCAAAACAGCACAGCAGTTTCTCCTCCCCATCTCCCTGTGACAGCAGTCTGCCTGCAACTGTGTTCCCTAGTGCAGGGCGGAACAGGAGTATTCCAGTGATTTGCTCTTTGTTCCCCAAATGGAGCAGCACACTCAGCTGTCAGATACTTCTTGCAGCTTTGAAAGGGGAGAGGTGCATGCTTATAGGGCAGCAGAGATGAAAATGCTGAGCAGAACAATCAGGGCAGGCATTGTGGGATACTGGTGGAAGTCAGTTCTGTTGATAAATTAAACAGCAGTGTCTACACTGCCTCTTTGTCAACAATAAAGGGAGGAGGAAAGAAAAAAGTCTCTCATGGGATGGAAGTTTTTGTTGCCAAAACCAGGCGTTTTTCCCAACAAAAGTCTCATTGCAGTGTGTATGCTTTCACTGTTTTGTTGCCAAAAGGCAGTTTTTTGGCAACAAAACTTGATAGTGTAGACAAAGCCTTAGAATGTGAGCAAGACTTTAATCTTGGAAGAAATGCAGTGTTCGTGTTGACTTTCTGATTTAGTTTCTTTGGGGGAGCTGTGGAAAGCATCAGGGAGTTTGCTCTCTGTCTTAATCTCTCCAACTGGAGACCATCCTAGAGGCAGAGTTGCTCCCTAAGATCCATAAGTTAATGTTACAGCTGAGAACTCTCAAATAAGGGATTTACATGAGTGCTATTTGTGACCACCTGTGTTCCGGGTCTAGTATGTGTACAGTGTAAATAAAATGAGGTACACCAAGAATACCTCCAGATTCTCCACCATTATTCCTCCAATGGATAGTTCACTTGCAAAGCCTTGATATCTGCTACCATGCAGCAGAAAGGCAACAATATTCAAGTTTTAAAATGGATCAGAAGCCTGCATTTTAAATGTTATTCAAAGGTTGACTAATAAAGGTGTTCTGTTTCCCTTTCCAAGGGACTGAAAAACATATCTAATTTTAGAAAAATCCTGATTCTATAGAAATACATTTGACTACATATATTTACTTTTAAATCTACTGGAGATATAACCATGGCTTTGACACTGAAACCCAGTATCTCCTTATCACATTTAATGAATGTGAAGAGGTTTTTTTTTTATGGCGTGCTATTCTGGACTTAGTTAAAGCAGAACTGTGGGTTCTGATATTCAGACATGCTTTATTAACTTATACTGTGCATTGGTGGCACTTTATGAATATTTTGTGTGAGGACAGAATAGCAATGCTCTGTGCTTTCTAACAACTCCTTTTAGATTATATAACTTGGTGAAAGATTAATCTTTGGGTTAAATATTTGGTAAGTACTGTTTACTAAATAATACTTTACATGATCCCTACCTGCCCCCTTATTTTTTTAGAACTTCCAGCCCTTTCATCAGTCTAATACTAGTGATTTTAAACTATTTATACAACTGAGCTAACCAATAAGTTGAATAACTACCTAGTGAATAGACTTTTGAATAAGTAAAAGCTCCACTGTGAATAGAGCAGATAATTTTTTTAAAGGAGGAAAAACTTGGATTTTTGGCCTATTATTGACAAGAAAAACTTGTGAACTTCATCATACTGTATATTTTGTCATTAAATATGAAAAGTGAAACAATGTTAAAGCTATGAAGTAAGTCAGCAATTTAGAGAATTCATCAGAGCATTGACCAATAAATGTAAATGTGCACAACTTGGTGCTGGCTGGTTTCTGAAAGACTGCCAAAACCAAGACACAAAGGAAAAAAGATACTATAGACATGCAGCTGTGTGAGTCATAAAGCATACAGTATATTCTTCAGACAACATATCCATAATATTCCCATTACATTGTCTAGGCAACAAGCAGTAAATCGATGATTGTATTCTCCATCTAGATTTCAGAAGTTAACTTTTCTGACAAGAAGGCTTTATTTACAATAAACATGCCAGTCCTGGGACAGAGGTGGTCACATGGGATGGAAAACAGTTGGATTTGGGGAGGAGTTGGGTTATTTTTTATTTCACCTATTTTTTCTAGTGAATAGAAGAAGGGTAGCCCTGTGTGGTGTACAGAGAAAGGAAGAGGGTGCAAAGGTCTTCCCTGTGGCCTTGTGAAAGGCTAATAGCTACTGAAGTACATCTACCAGAGATCCAAGTTCTGCCAGCAGCATTAGATGCACCTCAACCCCAGCAGAGATAAGAAGGCGGGGAAAGGTGTGTGTGAGTCTGACTGGACTCTTGACTATAACTTAACAGCAGCCAATGGAGCTGGCCCAGCAAAAGGAGAGGAGAATATATGCTATATGGGTGCCCCCACAACTCAGCCAGAATACCAGAGGGTGTCAAAATACCTCCAAGGACGACTACTGCTATCTGGCTTTATCACATGCATGAGCTATGCACTGTTTTACAAAGCCATGGAAGAGTCTGAGTGATGTAGTTCCTTGAGTTCTATTTTTGTGTTTTATTTTTTCTTTGATCAGTTTTCTGGAATATCATGGGAGGTGTTACATGTAGCCATGATTTGGAGTTATTTGGAGGACATTAGTCATCCACCTGTAAATATTCAATGCAGGCATGTATTCTGAATACAATTTTTGGATCTTTTTGTCTCAGTTCTCTTGTATAGAGATCGGCCCGATCCTTAAAGCTTAGATCTGGATCAGGATTTCTATCTAACCAAAGTTTATGGTATTCGGATGAGGGCTTTTGGTTCAAACCCATCAAATAGCCTTATGTGCAGGATTAGGTATTAGGTCCTTTACTAGAATCAAATAGAAATATTTAGCCAAAGAAAAAGTTATATAATCCTCTGTGTTCCTCTTAATTCTGTAGTAGTTTCTTGCTGTCTACTTTTTTTACCACTTCTTTTCACCTGGCTACAGTTTTTAGACTACTTTAGGCAAGATTATGGACAGCCCTGCATGAATGCAGAGTATTTTCTTATATATCTATCTATATACTTTAGATCTTGATGTCTATTTCATAGAAAGCCAGTATTATTGATCTTGTAATGATAACTTAATTTTCACTCAAAAGATATCATTTAGCTCTGTTTTCCTGATGCCTTTGCTGTCTCTGTTGTTTAGAGTGTCAAAAAATGTGATAAGGATCAGTTTTATCATTGTTGTCTTGAGCACATAGTAGAGTAGTTTAAAATACAGGCCTGCAACTAAACAGTTTGGGTTTCAATTTGGGGCTTTCCATGGATTTGCTGTATGAGTTTGTGGAAGTCACGTAACTTCTCCATGACTCAGTTTCCCCTCACACTACAGTGGGAATATTTCACTTGAGTGTAGTGAGGCTTAAATCTTTAGATGGAAGGCCCCACAAAAGCATATGTGGATGTGGCGGTATTATTACAAGAATTAACTCTCTAGACATCACAAGTGAAAGTGTCTGATTTAGAGTAATCAGTCTTTATTTTATGTGATTAAGGTTAACTTTTCAAAATCAACTAAGTGACCTAGAGAGCCTATTTCCAAAAGCTAATCAAAAGCTAAAGTCCATTGACTTTCAATTAGACTTATGGCTTGTCTGCACACACAAGTTTGGTCATTTTAACTACATTGCCAGAGTGTGGGCATCAGGGCTATGTGAAGGGGATTCAAATGGTTCCATTGGAATCAAGTCTAGGCCAGTTAGGTCCCATAAAGGTCCCACTACTTTTTTACTCCTTGCGCTTTTCTTTCATCGTGGGACCCTAGCCCCATGGACTGAAGAAGAGAGTGTGGGTGGAGAAGGGGCACTCAGATTTGAGTCTTCAAGTCCAGAACACTCTTGGCATGGCTCTGGTGCACATTGGTGCTTGTACAGGTATAGTTTATTTCTGTACTGGAAGGCAAGGTATACTGGTGTAAGGCTCCTGTATATTTGTATAACTGGTACACCTTCTTGATATAAAATTATATGTAGACCGGCCTTAGGCTCCTAAGTGGCTATACCACTTTTGAAAATAGCACTTGATATCTTAAACAATTTAGATATTTTTGAAAAGTTTATCTTAAATCTAATTTATCCTGGCACCATACCGTCTAAGTGGTTCAAGTGTGGGATTATTTTCTTTTATGTTAAGTCTCACAGATTTCTATTTTACTGTCAGTTACCCATACTATGTTTCTTAGGTTTTGGTATCTGCTATTATTCCTCTGGGTATTATTGAAATGGATAAAGTGTGTTCATGAGCATTTTCTGCCCAGCCATATTGAAAAGCAGTAGCTCCATGAAACATACTCTGAAAATAGGACCCTCATAAATTAATTCCCTTCAAAAGTGAAGTCCATATTGTTATCTTTAATAAAGAAGTCCATAGAGAAATTGTATGTTGCAATACTGTAGTAATAAAGCAGGTTTTCTTGCATAGTGTACCATATTTGTCTGCGTTACCATCTTCAGCTAATATCATTTACAGCTAATATCATTTACAGAAAATGTCCTTTATTGTTTGAGTGTAAAAATGTAATCTATTTCTTTGCTAAAACATTCACAAGTAAAGCTGATTAAATAAGCACTCCTATCCCTTGGAAATAACATACTTTTTGTTTAATATCTGACAGACATCATTATAGCTAAATGAATAGTTCCATCAGACTAGAAATAATATAAAAATGTAGATCTGAGGAATTAGCTCTGGATACCTATAGATGGGTTACCATGTATTCTTCAGGAAAGACAATCTCCTAACTTCAAACTGAACTAATACACGGGCTGTTTTCTCTAGCAGGAACAGAAAGGGGATCTCCAAGGCCAGACTGTGGGTTGTGATTAAAGAGGATCAAATCAGAGATTGTGTAACAACCGATGCTACTCTGAGAATCATAGAAATATAGAGTGGAAGGGACCTAGAGAGGTGGTCGTGCCCAGCTCCCTGCATTGAGGCAGGACTGAGTATACCTAGACCATCCCTGACTGGTGTTTGTCCTACCTGTTTTTAACAACTTACAGTGACAGAGATTTCACAATCTAGTCAGAAGCCTACTCCAGTGCTTAACAATTATAGTTAGTAAAGCAAAAACAATGAGTCATTGTGGCACCTTAGAGACTAACACATTTATTTGGGCAGTGGCAATTCTTCAACAAAAAAACTTCCAAAACACACTCCAATGAGAAACTGCAGAACTGGAATTAATTTGCAAACTGGACACCATCAAATTAGGCCTGAATAAAGACTGGGAGTGGATGGGTCACTACAAAAACTAATTTTCCCCCCTGCTGATACTCACCTTCTTGTCAACTGTTTGAAATGGGCCACCTTGATTACACTGAACTCATTAGCACTACAAAAGTGATTTTTTCCTTTCTTCTTAACTGTTGAAAATAGCCCACTTCCACCTTTATTGAATTGGCTCCTTAGTACTGACCCCCCCACGCACACACTTGGTAAGGCAACTCTCCTTTTTTCGTACGCTATGTATTTATACCTCTCTGCTGTATTTTCCACTCCATGCATCTGATAAAGTGAGTTTTAGCCCATGAAAGCTTATGCCTAAATAAATTTGTTACTCTCTCAGGTACCACAAGGACTCCTCATTGTTTTTGATGATACAGACTAACATGGCTACCACTTTGAAACCTGTCACTGTGGTTAGAAAGGTTTTCTTAATATCTAATCTAAATCTCCCTGGCTATAGATTAAGCCAATTATTTATTGTGTTACCTTCATGTGACACTGAGAACAATTGAGAAGACAAAGTTGAATTGGTATATGAGTTTCAGAGAAGAGAGAGAATTCAAAGTACTGTGTGGTGATTTTCAAGAAATCATTGCTCTGGGACGTTCCTGTGGCAAATCCTGAGGTGTTCTGAGCTGTTGCCACTGCTATACCATCTCAGGAGTTGGCAAGAAGATGAACTTGAATTATACGCAATTAACACTGGGTAAATAGGTGATGTTTTGAAGTGTCATAAACATGACATTGCCCCTAAAGTGTTATTAAAATAATAATTTTATTTGTGATCTGTTGGCACCTGTCTTAACTAGTCTCTAATTGAAGGGTTATATAAATGAAAGGCAGTGATATGAAGAAATGAGTTCTGCTAGCTAAAGTATTCAGGAAACATTGACTGAATCCATTCACTATTTGTGTTCTTGTAATTGTACTAAACTTTGCTGAGTATGCTGGGACATCTCCCATTTTAGGAATTTAAAATGGAAATATTTGGTATGGCCAGTAGATGAGCTGTGAAAATCAGTGTGAAATCAGTTGTGAAAATAACAGTGGTGGTTAGAGCTGAGTGAATAATTCACAGTAAATAACTTGCTCAACAAACTTAGGGTGGGGGGTTTGGAGGTGGGAGATTGGGGTGGAGGAGGGGTTGCTCAAAAATGTCCATGAACTAATTTGTATGGCTTTTTGGTTTTGTTTTTAATTAGTCTATTGATAGACCCTCAACCTTTGCTGTCAATATTTGTTAACTGATATTCAAAATGTGTGCTGTGTTGCTTAGGTATGATTGGACAACAGTCTTTTCCCTGACTGGATGAACGTGACTTCTATTGTGAAGAAGCCACTGGGGTTTTTAATCTCTCAGGGAGAAGAAAAAGGGATTTTAGAAAGATTTACACTTGCTCCTTTCTTGACAACATAGGTCTTTCCTCAGGCACAATTCCAAGGGAAGTTAGGCTACCAGACAATGTATTGACTGGATGAAGACTTTACACTCCCCCTCCCTGCCCCCACAATATTGGAACAAAGCAACTGCACAGGTGCACAGAGTCCAAGCTTCAAAATGTATGTGCACTCAGATTTTTGACTACTTCATTTTCATCTGTGCCGAGTCTTTGGCATGGGATTTGGGCAACACTGCCCCCCTTGCATGTTAATAATGAGCCCTCCATCTGATATGGTATACACCAAGCACAGTTATTGCAGTTACTGGATATGAATTTATGTCATGAATACCACAGTGATCATAGCACAAAGGAACTGCATGTGTCTGTTCAGCCCTTGCTGCAAAGGGGTGGTCAGATTTTGTGTTTCCCATTTAAGAGAGCTCTGCTAGGAGATTTTGTAATGCTATCCCCCAATGTGTCAACTGCAGTCCTGCATCCTGTATAAAATACAGTATTCAGATATGAATATTCAAGGGTCAGATCTTAACATTCATTTTCCTCAAGCATTGATGTGAGCAAAACTTGATCATTTGAATGTCCATGGAAAGGAATTACCAGAGTGATACAAGCATGGACTAAGTGACTTCAGTTTTAAATTCATGGGGAATTTTTTCCTTCCATTTGCTCAGCAGAGTATAAACTGGTTTAATCTAAACTCCCTGTTGCTTTAGTTTTCATTTACCTTTCCTGACAGCATTGTGTTCCACTTCCCCATGCCCATTCAAACCTCTAGGTTTTTTCCCCAAATGTTTCAGAGCTCTAAATAAGTTCAGAAAATCGTGTGTGTGTGTGTGTGTGTGTGTGTGTGTGTGTGTGTGGCTACAATTGCATAATACTATATAGTTGTGGTGATCTTACTGGTGTGCTGTTTGATCCATGAATGAGAACAATTATCTAATGGTTTTGAGAGCTTTTGTGTTTCCAATTACTTTCTGTCTGTCCTGTGTGTGTGTGTCTCACACACACACACACATGACTTCATATAACTGTTTACTAATATGACACGTCTGAGAATTTCACCTTTCCTTCCAATTGATCTTCCTCTGCTGACTACATTATAACAAAACTGTGTGTGCACCCAGAAAACCATTGTTCTGAAAATTTGCCTTTAGTTGCCAGCAGCTGTGAAGTAAGGCACAAAACTTCCAAAATTTGATAGATTTTCTTCTATGCTTAAAAAAACAAGGCATATTTATACTATGGCCATCCAAATTTCCTCACGTTGCATGTTCTCAAACTGTCCTGTTGCAGTAGATATTTTTCTGGATCATCTATTGCTTTGCCTCTTGTCAAATTGACCTACTGGAGAGTGAAATCCTTAAAATCTACAGTATATCATAAATGGTGGACAAGATGGTGGTCAAGTTAGTCTTTGTTAGTGGCATTTTTTCTCTGTCTCTTTAATATCATTCAGATAACTTCACTTACCATGTGAGATCAACATCATTAGATACATTCATACTTTGAAGCTGAATGTGAAGACTTTAAGGTGCCTGAAGGCTTGTAAAATGTTGCTTGTCCATCAATTATTAATGTATGTGTTTCACTGGTGAAAGATTTCACCCTCAGCATGACATGACATGGATGGTCTCATTGAACACCTTTGTTTACATGCCAACTTTGGTGCCCTTTGTAAGGAATATTAATGGCAACTGGCAATACTTATAAGCAGCACACACACAGTTATTTCATATGGAGTGTGCAACTAGCTTTGCAAATGTACAGTCTGTGTATTGAGAAATGTACAGATGAGTCTGTTTATTTTTTTAAAAGCTCAAGTAACTGTGCAGAAATAACCTGTACTGCAAACAAATCAGATTTTTGGAGGTGATAATGCTAGGAGCAACCTCCAGTCCCTGTGCAGCTCCTAGCATGTGAGGGGAAGAAACTTATCAGTGGATACCAAGTATATTGCACTGGGGTCGCTTACATTAGTTTACCACCCTTTAAGCATCTATACAACCCCTTTTTCCTCTTTCAGCCCCAGGTCCACCTGCCCGGAGGCTGGTTAATTCAGAGGACACACTGTATGTAAAGCTTTGTGGAAAGTCACAAACAATAATAGTGCCTAGGAACAACAATACCTGCAAAAATAAGTTTGTAATTGATCCAAAGGGCTTTACATTACAATAAGAACTGTGAAGAGAACTTGAATTTTGCAGATTGATACTACAGCATTACTTCATTTTCAAGACCATTAAAAAGATCAGTTCTGTCACCCTTTGGAATCAAATAGTAAATCCATTGAGAAGTATGACTAACTTTTCATTTCCTCATTTAACTTTCTACCGTGAGACGTAACTTTTAGTAAGCGTCAGAGGTTAAAAATGAGGCACGCTCATGGTTCTGAAGCAACATCATCAGAAAAAAATGATTTAATTGTAGCGGGCCATGTTCTTAGCAAAATAATTATTTGACTCTGCCTTATCTTTCCTTCTGGCTACTTTGTTTGGACTGTGGATGTGGTACTATTACCAGCAAGGGTAGAACAGATAATGTAATACTCAGTGGACCTAAAGATTTGAGAGTGACTGGGAGTTGAATGTTTTAATTTAATCCCATATCTTTAAAATTAACATAATTAAAAGAAGTAGCATATGTCTTGCATACCAAATTATTGCATTCTGTGAGCAAATACATGGAGGGTCTTAGAGTCTTGTCAGGCTATTCCTTCCGAAACAGGCTTAGTAGAGATGAAACCACTGTAATACAATTAGTGTCCCAGAATACTGATGTTTTCTAGTAAATATTTTACCATTTTATTATTTTTTTGCAGCTGCCCTACCAAAATCACTTCTTCCTCTCTCCCATGGGCAGCAGATAGCTTTCAGCAAACAGATTTTTTTTAAAGCAGCCTCACTGCCACATCATAACATTTTTATACATGTATCGTTGTAAAAGGTGTCTGCAAAGTGTGCCTGCCTCCACCCCTGCTCTCATGTCAACTCAGTAAGTATGACTTTGCTCTAATTTATACCATTGTAAAGCTGGGAAATACAATTTGTGTTTGGCTGTTTCTCTCTGGTGACTGTTGGTAAATATTGCGTTTTTCATTGTAACTACTGGTAATGTGGAAAATACAGTAGCTGTGACACTGGCAGATCAGGTGCCCTCTCATGCCAAGGTCTTCATGTCTCAACTGACCAATGACATACATAGCTGGAATCAGTCTGGCTCATGTGTGTGTTAGTATTGTTAAAATAGGTATTAAAATTCTAACAATGGATTTAGACTTTAATGTATGAATCTAGTCTAATAAGTTTAATAATCTCATTTATAACATCTGTATCCCATGTTGCAAGGCACTAGTTGAGCTGTTCTATTGTGAGCTCCTGTGACCTGTGTAAACCACCAGATGAGAGAGACATTAACGGGTGTGAAGTGCTGATTTCCAGCAGAGGATGTTATGTCCTGCCAAATGGAAGAGGTCCATTGACGCCAGAGGGACTATAGGGGGATGTTAAAGAGGAGGACAACGTTGGTGGTTCTGCTCTCCTCCCCATGAAGATGAGTCATGCATGTGGATTCTGCCTGTCTGCTGAGCTTGCAGCTCAGAGCTCAATGGCTGAGAGATAGAAAATCTCATAACAAGAAAGAACTGATGCTTGGACTCTGGCTGGTAAGGTTACAAGGCATAAGCTAGAGATCCCCAATGCTTATCCTGTGTTAGCCCTAAAATACACGTAGAGCTTGCTTATTATTGAAGCTTCTATTGCAATCTTAAGTCTCAAAAAGTAATTTATTTGTATGTTTAACCTTGTAAATAACTCTCATTTCCTTTTCCTGTTAAAATCTTTATATGGTTTATTATAGGACCTGCTACAAGTGTGGTATTTGGTTTGAGATCTAAGGTGAAATTGATCTGGGATAAGTTACTGGCCCTTTGGGACTAAGGGTAGTCTGAATATTGCTGTTATTCTTTGAGTAAGGGACCATTTATCACACAATTATGCTCATCTGGGTGACTAGGCAGATCAGAGTACCCAAGGTGATGGTCTGTAGCTCTGTTTAGTACCTGTACAGTTAACACTTGATTGTTTGTGAAATCTAAATATCCCAAATATTCTGTTTCTATAAGTGCCCGGGTGTCCTGAGGTTGGTACTCATGCTCTTGAGTCACTGCAAGCAGCTTTACAGTAGTATTCAAAAATTTAATTGCATCTCTCTCACAGTTGAGTTGTGCTACATTTTGGCAACCTATACTCTGTGCTCTGATTCTGGTGGTGGTACATGTGACCTATCCTTCTGTGAGCATGCAGACTCACCCCTCCAGCACCTACTGCTGGTCTCTGTCAGGAATTAGGCCATCCAGCTTTCAGAGTGCCCTCTGCAGGTTGGTGATCCACCTTACTGCTGGCCCCTTTGTCCCTCCCAGGACCCCAGTAACCCTTTCTCTGAGGTGCTGCCCCTCTGGCAGTAACTCCTCAATCTCGGGGTTTCCCCAACCCCTATCCCCACTTTGCCTCAGTGTTAGGCTATTGCCAGTCACCAACTAGCCCCTGTTCCCTGGGGCAGACTGCAGTGTATGCCACTCATCACTGACAAGGGGGGTTTAGGCCTGCTGCCTTCCTCTGCAACATAGTACCTCTATGGGGCCTTGAACAAGGCCCTGCAGCCTAGTGAGTTGCCAGTCTGGAGCTCCCCAGCCCGTCTGGCCTTTCCCTGGCCCTGCCTTACTCTAGGTACCCTGAGCTTACCAGCAGCCAGTCTCTGCTCTCTCCCAGCCTGGAGAGAGACTGTGTGTGCCTTTACTCCTGGCTCAAGCCTTTATAGATCCAGCTGGGCCCTGATTGGGAGGTGGCCCCCAGTTGAGGCTGTTTTTCCCCCAATCACCCTCACTGCTTTTCTCCTTCCACAGCCCTCCTCCAGGGCTGTTTTTAAACCCCTCAGGGCAGGAGCAGATGTTCAGCCCGCTACACCTTTCTTCACCACCACCACCACTCCCACCCCCCAAAAAAAGCCTATATCCTTTCATTTTCTCACTTTCAAACTCTTTCCATCCCTACTCATCTTGACAACTGTGTTCTCTAGGAAGCATCTCTACCTGGCAGCTGTTTTTCACAGCAGTGTTGTTGATGTTAAATGAATGACCTGCAATTTCCGTTGCCACTGGCATTGGCTAATGGGATGCTGGTTGGGTGGGAAGTTGGTTGAATGGCTCCCCCTGTCTGGGCTGGAAACCTATGTGGACCAGATCTAGCTGATGGATGGTCTGGAGTG
The DNA here is from genome assembly GCF_003597395.2 of Chelonoidis abingdonii. Lineage (NCBI taxonomy): Eukaryota > Metazoa > Chordata > Testudines > Testudinidae > Chelonoidis > Chelonoidis abingdonii. Next base: position 202,507,489 of record NC_133770.1, read on the forward strand.
GTGGAAAACATATTCCTCTGTTTGGTGGACCATCTGGGAAGAATTCTGTATCCCTGTGGCTCTCAAATGTTCTGGGTGGTGAAACATGTTCATGACTGGTGGATGGTCATGGGATGGTTGGGGGATGCCTCTCTTGGCTGACAACTGCTTTTGAAAATAAGACTATTTTTCAAACTGACAATAGCTAAATATCCTGGTTCTGTTTTGCTTACCTTTCCATTAAAACTGTTTCCAGTTTCATTTATCACTTGCTTTAACTGCTTTGGTATCAGCATGCAAGAGAGCCATTTCCCTTCTCAATTACTGAGACCACTTCTAACTCAGTCTGTCTAAGCAAACATGCTGTTTGCGGACAGATTGTAAAGTACATGGGCTTATAACATTATAGCTGACTTAACAAAAGCTTATAAACTCCACTATTTCCTCAGCAGTTGGATGATTTAAAATTCATATGTTTTTAGCTCTGCCCAGCACAGTAAAACCAAAATGCCTTTAGGCAAACATTAAAATAAAATAAAATGTAATTGCACATACAGAGCAGCTCAAATTTGCGATTGCTTTATGAAAATCCATTCAGAATAGGCTAGAGCAGGTAGAATGCATGAACAATAAAAATAAGCAGTGTAACACATCCTTAGGAAAGAGCTCCACCAAACCCAGTCCAGTTCTGTGGCTGTAAGAACAGGATGTGCAGACTCAGCACGCCTGCTCTGTAGGTTAAACTCCATTCATTGAAGAAATGATATATCATCCTCTGTAGGAATGACCCCGGGCCCACAGGCCTGGGTGCCCCTTTAATTGGGGCATTTTGTTCTTGCTTGCAAGCTGGGCACACTCGCTTTGCTTATCGCAGGAACTTGGCCTTCCTCCATCCTCCCCCCTTGCTTTCACACAGGCGGCCTCGTCTGCACCTGGCAGTGTTTTGTAGCTTCCCTCTTCTGCAGTTTCTCACACTGACTACTGTGTTTGCAGCTGGGGATGTTTTGTAGTTTGCTATGCTTTTGAGCTCGTGATGGAAGATTTTTGTAGGAAATTTTGAATTGTGCTGTGCATTTGCGCATGTGTATTCTTAGATAATAAAAGAGGCAGGTGAACTCAGAAAAGCAGCTTTTGCCTCCTCGGATTTCTACAACTTGGTGTCAAGTCTTTCCTTCAATCCTCTTTCCCAGCTTGGAGTTAAGGAACACTGGTGACCAGTTAGCAAAAGGATAAGGGAATAAATAAATAAAGTGAATTGATCCTTCTCTTCTTTCTTTCCTCTTATGTCTGTTTCATAAACCTGGGATGGTAAAAAGAACTCAGTGAAATCATTTAATTCTATTTTAATCTCATATCCCTATAATTTCTAGCCTTATTTTCTCTTGGAAGTCACATTGTGTAAGGTTCTACAGGGATGGGACTGAAATCCAGGTCTGCAAGATGGCCAATGACTCTGCCGCACTACCTAGCAGCCATAGTAGGGCCACATGCACTAACACCTAGACCCTATGGAGATAAATATCACAGGAAGTATCACTTCAGAAGGCTAGGTTCACAGTTTTCCTCATGGTCCCTGATTGGTCCAGGCACCTTATTTAAGCCTAGGAACAGTTCTAGGACATGACCAGGCACTGAAATGGACTCCCCTGGCAACTGTAGTGACTGATCTGTCTCTCAGTTTGTTCTCAGACTCCTGATTCTTGGCTCTGACCTCTAGCGCTATTTCTGGTCTCCAACTGCCACTGCTCTGACCACAAGCTTGGCTGTGACACATTGTACATGCTAGATGTACAGGCTTGGGATGTTTCTGATAAAAAAAAGGCTGGGATTTTCTAAAGTGCTTAGGCACTTAACTTCCTTAACTTCCATCTGACTGTCATTTTGACTTTAATACAATACATGTCATGCATTCTATATACAGTCTATAGAATACAATGTATAAATAATGAAGTCTCTGAAAATTTATTGAAGCACTTTATTTTAAACTCAATAAGTTCACATATAACTTCAATTTTGTAGAAATGTTTCATCTGAAAATATTGATTCTGAGTCAGAAAAAATGTGACTAGTTCTAATGTATCCTTCACATAGGAGAGTGGTGGAAGACTTCCACATAGAAATAAAGATTTTATATATGTAGCTGTGGTACTTCCTTTTCTGACCCATATCTGCAACCATCATGTCTCTTTGCACTTCTTTCTCAGCCTTCCTGTCATGGCGGGTGTTCTGGCTGAGAGTCTGTGGTGTATGGGGAACTGATCTGCTTTGTTCTTTCCTTTACTTCATGTTGGTTCATACTATTGAATGATCTCCACTGTAGTCATAGCACTTCTTTTCACAAATCGACTTCTTTCATGTCTCTGTCTTTCATGATATTTATGACTCTCTAACTTCATCTGTGTGCATTACCAAATACAATATCTGCCTTGATATTCTAGTACCTTTCGGGAGGCAGAGTGGATTTTTGAGTTACCATGAAGCAAGCCTCTTCTTACCTACTGCACCCCTAATTTGCATAAATCACAGCCTGTTCTCGTGATCTTCAACCTCACTCAGACAACATGCCACATCATTTCTTTTCTACCACTTTTTTTGGTGGGGGAGGGCTTTTATGCATTTCCACACACCTCTGTAGCCCTCACTTTACCTTTCCTTCCATTACATATGTGAGTAAACAATGTCTGAGTTTTGCCCTTTGTCACCATGCTGACAATTCAGCCAGTTTACCCCCATGAGCTCACCCTTAATTAAATTAGAAGTTGTAATCACATAATTATAGATTGATTTATGAAAAAGGAGCCAGCAGGATAACTAGTGGCAACAGTTATCAAGAAAACAAACAAACTGTGGAAAGGTGTCAGAAATGCCTTTTACTTCATACATCAGCTATTAAACCACAGCCTGCATCCAAGACCCCTTTTAATACATTTGAATTTCATCATGCTAGATAATTACTGAAGTTGTTTATCGCATCAAATTCCACAATAATTTGCACAAACTTTAAGCAGAATTTATGTAATATTCTATATTACATAATAAACATATTTTAATGACCGTAAATTCAACCTGCAGCAAATTGATAATTCTATTGATAAATGCAGCTAGATCTGTAATTTGTGTGCAGATTTATTTGAATGATTTCCTGTGAAAATATAAATATCTAGTTTTAACATTACTGATAGTTTTTGTTTTCTTTCAACCAGTTACATATTGGAATTGTCATGTAATAGTCTTGACTACAGTTAATAATGCAATTTGTTCTTTCTATATGAGTATTTTTTTAGAATTAGGATCTTCCCAGTACAGGTTAGAAAAAGGTACATTTTAGGAACTACGTATACTTTGTGAATAATCTGTGGATCATCAGTTACTTTGCTAAAGTGTTTCTGCATTTGTATTAAAGACATAAGTGTTCAGATACTTCAGCTGATGTTTCTATTTTGGATATAGGGAGAGTGCACTGGGTTGCATAATGTTAATGTAATGGACAGTAGGCATATGGACTGTCTTCATTCCTCAAAACCTTGAAAGAGTACTGATAATTTATGTCCCTCTCTAGTATTGCCTATATATCACATGAATCAAATGGAACTGTTGCATTTCCATATACCCAATTAGTCAGATCATATACTTTGAATAAAACTAAATTACTTTAATTGTATAAGGGAAAAGAACAACCAAGGTCTGAAATAGTGTGAGAAGCTTTAACAGCTTCCATCTAGCCCACTTCCAGAACAATGTCTACCTTATAGCCATTTAGTCTTCGCGTCATCTCAACCCATAAGCATTGAACTCTGCCACCTAGAGAGAGTTTCAGCACTGAAAAGTGCACTTACAAAAAAAAATAAGTGTTTAAGTTGCATACACTGCAGGAATGCATGCTGTACTTTTGTCATATGAACAAAGGGACTTTTCTATGCACTTAAATCTCTGGTGAACAGGAAATTGTAGTTTTTGAGTTCTCGTCAAAAATTCAAATGAGCAGATTTAGAAATATTTTTGTTCTGTGAGTGTACAGCACCTAAGACAATAGGGTATTTGTATATGACTAGGTCTCCTAAGCGCTACTAGGTTTAGAAATTAATATAACTTTGTCAAGGTGAGAATACAAGCTCTGTTCTTTAATGTTAAAAAGGCTTCTTTGAATAAATTATGTTTAGTAGTCCAACAATTTTGGACAACACTAAAGAAAGTAAATAGCTTATAGCATACTTTAAAAATATTTGCAAAATAGCATATGCTTTAAAGGGTACAATAGCTTCATTTAGCCTATGGTCATCAATTATATGTACAGCATACTATGAATTCATATTTTGTTGACATACAAATTCGTCTGGCACAGACTTGTTAATAATACCACTAGTTTATAGTTGTGAGGAGTGCTGTCTGAAGGGAAAACAAAGTAGCTGTGAATCTAGTAACCCTGCTTGTCTAAACCTGTGTGTGTGTGTGTGTGTGTGTGTGTTCACCAAGAGGGAGAGCAGATTTATCACTGTACCATTTTTATTGTTGACCTATTTGTTAGATTTCATATTTCTGTCTGATTTCCTGCTCATCAGGTTTTGGTGCTACTGGAACTGTCCTAAAGGGATATCTTGATCTTTAACAGGTAGTTGAGTGATATTTTTTCTGGAAGTGCTGTTGGTATAGGAAACACCATCTGACTTATTATTGCTTGTTCTCTGTCACAGAATGTAATTGTACAATACACTAACTTGATTGTCAGTGCAATTTAACACTCTCCAGCTCCTCTCCATTGTTTTTTCTCATTATTTTCACATGAGCTAGAAACAAAAGCCTCAGGCAGAGCATCTTTCCCAAGTCTTCTCCCTCTAGAGGTAAACTACCAAGTCTAACAAAAGCTAAGTGCAAGAGCAAATTATTGCTAATACCACATGGTTGTCAATGGCTGGTTCGTTAGAAGATTCTGAGCATTTGGTCTGTCCCCTCGCCGGGTGACTCCTGTGTACCTTTCCAAAAATCCACGTACAGAGAGGCATCTTCAGGGAAAGTGCATGAGGCTATGAGTGGGCTAGAGAGTGAGTTAGCCGAAGTGTAGAAGGATGACTGTAATGTGTGAGCATAAGGTGGACAGTGTTTACAAGGGGTGGTGAGAGTGAAACAAAGTAGTGTGTGCTGGATGTTGCCAGGGACCTCCACAAGAGCTTCTTGGGCACACAGTTCAGTGGCTAGTAGAGGAGCTTACAATTGTTCATCATATTATGCCCACAGTAATGACTACATTCACAAAATCGTGTCCCAGCATGCACAAGGCTCCTTCAGAAACATGGGAAAGATTATCTGGGGCAGTTGGTTCATTGATAGTTTAAATATTCTAATAGAGTGCCAAGAGGAGAATTATTCAACAAACCCACTTGCAGAAACAGTAGCACTGTAATGTGCCCATATTTCACAATATGTCTGTCTATGTACAGATAGAACAACTGGTACAGTGTACTGATTGTGACACTGAAATAGTGACTCCACAGAGTATTGATTTTAATGATTAACAATGATTAATTATTAGAGTCCAAGCCCAGAAGAGACCAATGTGTTCATCTCATTTCAATTCTCTGTATAACACAGGCTGTAGGACTTTTCTACGTTAATTCCTGTTTTCAACTAGGATATATCTTCTAGGTAAAAGAACCCATCAATCTTGATGCAGTTGATTCAGAAAAATTCAAAGTAGTTTTCACAACAAATAAATATCCTCCCCCCTCCCTCCTCTTCCTCTTTTCCTAGGCAGCATTTTCAGCACTGCCCTCCCTAAGCATTCAAAAATCATGAGTCAAAACCACAAAATTAGATTGACTTAGGTTGTTTTTTATATATATGAATTTGGCTTGGTAAGTATTAATTTGCTATATGGTTTTTGAGCCTTTAAGAGTGCATGTTTTGAAGATTTTTCTCTGCAACCATGAGGGGTAGAAACTTTTTAAAAAAAATATGAATGTTGTTTCTCCCATAATTATATGAAACCAAAGTTTGTGAGACTTGTGATAAAACAATCAGTTTTAGGAATGGTTGGCTACAATTGAAGGAGTTTCACCCTGACAGGGTTGGATTTGTCCCTGTGTGTACAAAATCACATGGTTGCTATGGGAACCACCACTTAGAACCTCCTGACACTTTTACATTAATAGTCTTATATGTAACATTTCAATACAGTTTTTTACACTTGATTTACTTTATATTTATTTAAGAAAAGAAGTGGGAAAAGGAACCAAGGTGCCAGTGTGTTTATCTGCCTGTGCTTGTTAGACTATCTAACTCAGCAATCAATGTTCACTTCAAATTTAGCACCCTTAGCACTTGACAAATTGAACCAGAAGGACCATGTTAGTATCAAGAAGGCTGAAGACCTAGACTCCTTCTGACATTGACTTTAAGGATATGGTTGATGGAGGGAATTCAGATGGCAATGCAGGGACGATCCTGTGCATGAATTCAGTCTGTTAGAAAATTCCTGTGCTGTGCATGTGGAGCAGCTATTCCCATTCAATTTATTATTGGCATGACAAGCTACAAAATATAGACTCCTCAGAGTTCGGTGCTTTGAAAAGGAACATGAGAGTCACAGTGCAAGAAATCCCACTGTTGATAGATGAGAGGTAGTCTGCCCCCAGGAAGGTCGTCTTATAATATTTTAGAGATTGGCTAAACCCTCTGAATCATGAAGCTTTTTTATACCTTTTTGAAAAAAAATTGCATAGCTTATTCATTTTAACCATTTTTCCCCCAAAAGGAAAAAGGTAATCCTCACTGAGAGCTATATACATGCCAAGACTGAAGATTTAAATCAAACTCTGCAACACTAATATATAATATTTGAAAATGGGGCTTTGTAAGAGTCATGTTGATTGCAGTTGTTTTACAAGCCAAATTTTATCAATGGAATACAAATGCAGTGTTAATCATTGCTGATGTTGGATAAACTATTTAAATACATAAACACTATGAATGTTTGAAAGAAATCTAACAGAATATAGAGTTGTTGTAGCCATCCTGATCCCAGAATATTAGAGAGACAAGTCAGGTGAGACAATGTCTTTTATTGGACAAACTTCTGTTGGTGAGAGTGTTATACCAATAAAAACTAGCAGGATCTTATTAAAGGGGACAAGACATTTGTCACATTTATTGTAAATACCATAATAAAATAAAAGATAACAGCAAACAATGTTGTTTGGCCACTTATTCCTATGATTATATATATATATAATACATATACACACATATCCATTCACACAATCATTCATACAAGTTCTGTATAGATATTATAGTTACCAGCCTAAAGTTGCTTGTGACAGAATACTGGCCAGGTACTCTGTACACAAGAGTGGAGCCGAGTCCGGTCAGGTGCACCTGATGCTCCTGGAGGCTGGCAGCAGAACCATAGACTCAAAGTCCTCAGTCTTCAGAGTCCAGCTTTATAGGGATTTTTCCCTATGTTAGTTCATGGGAGTTGCTTCATTCTGCTGTTGTTAAATTAATCAGCAGGTGGCTGGCTCCATGTTGGCAGCAGAATGTTACCCAAAGTCTCTCATCTCACCCTTCTTTTTTACAGGTTTTTAGTTTGGATTAAAGTCTATAGGTCTTGCTGTGTCACGCTGCCTTGGGTTTGGATTGATCACCCGTCAATTGCAGGCGTGACTTTCAGCCTTGAACCTGGCTTTGATCTTCCTTCTGTTGTTCTTTTGTCCTTTTCTTTTTAGGGTGGATGCTTTTTACTTTGTTTCAGGGCTGTTGTCTAGGTCTTCAGCCGTTGGTAGTTGAACTTTATCTCATCAGGACAGGCTGGGGCTGGAGGTTGATTCCATCATCCATACATGCCTCATTCACACATCTAAACTAACTAATAAGATTACAGCAGGGTTTGCAAAAATGAAGGGTGGAGGAAGCTTTTACAAAGTGGAGTGAGTGTTTTAAAATGGGGTTTGAATTACAATATAGCAAACAGTGAACAGAAGTAACAATGTAGGCAAGTGTAGCGAATGGTGAACAGAAGTTACATTAATAAAGTGAACAATTAAAAACAATTTCATTTATCAGTTCTACAAGAGAGACAAGCTTTCCAGAGCTCTTCTTCAGGTCTGGGAAATGCACTTGGAATGTCACAAATAAATATTATCTGTTCCACCTTGTATTTAGTTGTCTTCCTGAGCATCTTTCCCAGACCTGAAGAATAATTCCGTGTAAGCTGGAAAGCTTGTCTCTGTCACCAACCGAAGTTGGTCCTCTAAAGATATTACTTCATCCAAATGGACTCTCAGAAATGTAACAGTGCAGACGCTACCACCTATTGACAAAGTACATTATTGTAATACAAACAAATACATCTGGAAACTAAAACTGAAAAAAAGATGGATTTAGTAATAGATGCAAACTGATAATGTCTGCTAACTCAGCTAGAACACTTTCTGATAAGTTTTGAAACCTATTGTTTTAATTCTGCTGCTATAAGGAATACATCCCTGCTTTGGTCATGACTAAGCATCTTTTATAATATAATTTAAATGACAATAGATGAAACTGTCACCTTGTGGACCAGCTGGCACAGAGCATTGCCAATGAGACACAGGAGTCATTTTTCTTTACTGGCCAAATCTGACCTAATGTAGGTCAGTAGCCCAATAACAAAAGCTAGTTAGGATATGACAGCAGAATGGCAATCCATCAGAAAGTATTGACTGTCTCATGGTAGTGGGCTGGTGTTCAGATTTTTAGTGTACATCATCATCATCATCACTGGCCATCTTGATGGCAATATCAGCCAAGGACTGAAAGCAAGGACTGAATGGGCATGGACACAGAACTCCTTTCTAGCCTGAGCACTAGCACTGCTGCATTACAGAGCCAGTGATGGTCTGCCAACATTTCAGAGAGGCTCCCCGTACCTCTTTTCCTTAGTCTATGATAAACCCTGTGTTCTAGTATTGAATGAACTTGCATTTAGAAGGGATAAGAAAATGAGGAATCTATTCAGTTATTTTCACATGTAAACAAAAAATGTTCTCTCATAATTGTAACTGAATAGAGGACAGCAACATTTAGCAATTATACTTCTATTAATCTGGCCTTACTGGAAATATTTCTACTTGTATTCCTGAAAAATAAACTTTGTGTATTGATAGCATAGCACAGCACTCAACTTTTTTAGCCTGAGCATTAAGTACATTTGTAGACCAGTAGTCTGTGAACTCTATAGCCTTCCTTTGCCCTTCCCGGTGTTATTACAGGTGCTGGTTTTAACCTACAAAGCCCTAAGTGGTTAGGGACCTGGTTACCAAGAGATGTTCTCTCCCTCTGAGACATACTTTCACAGTTATCACTGTTAACATGAGCAGAGATGCTGAAGCTTGGGCTCTAGGAACAATCAGACCCAATAAAACTGTATTTCCAATGTAATTTAGATCGTCTTATTCTATGTGCTGATTTGTGAGCTAGGAACTTTTTAGGGTTTTGTTTTTTGATAGCGAAGAGCAAGGAATGTGTCTGAAAGGATGTTCAGCATGAAATAACCTGACTTTTCATGGAGCGTATTTGCCTTAACTACATCTATGCTAAACATTATTAGAAAATGTGACACTTTAACGGTCATGTATCAAATCAGGATTTATCCTAGTCCTAACTATAAACTGTGTGTAAAACTGGTTGGAAAACCATTCCCAGAGAGTAGTTATTAGTGGTTCGCAGTCAAGCTGGTGGGCAAAACAAGTGTGGTCATAGAATCCTAGAAGATTAGGGTTGGAAGAGACCTCAGGAGGTCATCTAGTCCAACCCCCTGCTCAAAGCAAGACTAACCCCAACTAAATCATCCCAGCCAGGGCTTTGTCAAGCTGGACCTTAAAAACCTCTAAGGAAGGAGATTTCACTACCTCCCTAGGTAACCCATTCCAGTGCTTCACTACTCTCCTAGTGAAATAATTTTTCCTACTATCCAACCTAGACCTCCTACACTGCAACTTGAGACCTTTGATCCTTGTTCTGTCGTCTGCCACCATTTTGAACAACCTAGCTCCATTCTCTTTGGAACCCCCCTTCAGGTAGTTGAGGGTTGCTATCAAATCCCCCCTCACTCTTCTTTTCCCAGTTCCCTCAGCCTCTCCTCATAGGTCATGTGCCCCAGCCCCCTAATAATTTTTGTTGCCCTCTGCCGGACTCTCTCCAATTTGCCCACATCTTTTCTGTAGTGTGTGTGGGGAGGGGGCACAAAATTGGACACAATACTCCAGATGTGGCCTCACCAGTGCTGAATAGAGAGGAATAATCACTTCCCTCAATTTGCTTGCAATACTCCTACTAATGCAGCCCAATATGCCATTAGCCTTCTTGGCAATAAGGACACACTGTTGACTCATATCCAGCTTCTCATCCACTGTAATCCTCAGGTCCTTTTATGCAGAACTGCCACTGAGCCAGTCTGTCCCCAGCCTGTAGCAGTGCATGGGATTCTTCTGGTCTAAGTGCAGGACTCTGCACTTATCCTTGTTTGAACCTCCATCAGACTTCTTTTGGCCCAATCCTCCAATTTGTCTAGGTCACTCTGGACCCTATTCCTACTTTCCAGCATATCTACCTCTCCCCACATCTTAGTGTCATCCGCAGACTTGCTGAGGGTGCAGTCCATCCCATCATTCACATCATTAATGAAGATGTTGAACAAAACTGACCCCAGGACAGACCCTTGGGGCACTCCGCTTGATACCGGCTGCCAACTAGACATCGAGCCATTGATCACTACCTGTTGAGCCTGACAATCTAGCAAGCTTTCATGCAATCCATACTTTTTTAACTTACTGGCAAGAATACTGTTGGAGATTATATCAAAAGCTTTGCTAAAGTCAAGACACATCACATCCACTGGAGGATGTGCTGGCCTCCCTTCCCGCAGCTCCCAGGGGCCTGGAGCAGAGAACCACAGCCAGTGGGAGCCACGATCGGCCGAACCTATGGATGTAGCAGGTAAATAAACTGGCCCGGCCCACCAGGGGCTTTCCCTGAACAAGTGGCAGACCAGCTTTGAGAAGCACTTTAGATAATGGTATAGAGAGTACACTTATAAAGTTTGCAGATGACACCAAACTGGGAGGGGTTGTAAGTGGTTTGGAGAACAGGATTAAAATTCAAAATGATCTGAACAAACTGGAGACATAGTCTGAAGTAAATAGTATGAAATTCAAGAAGGATAAATGCAAAGTACTCCACTTAGGAAGGAACAATCAATATAAAATGGGAAATGACTGCTTTGGAAGGAGTACTGTAGAAATGCATCTTGCCCTTATAGTAGGTCACAAGATAAATATGAGCCAACGATGTAATGCTGTTACCAAGAAAGCAAACATAATTCTGGGGTATATTAGTAAGAGTTTTGTAAGTAAGACACAAGAAGTAATTCTTCCACTCTACTCCTTGCTGATAAGGCTTCAGCTGGAGTGTTGTGTCCAGTTCTGGATGCCACATTTCAGGAAAGATGTGGACAAAATGGAGAATGTCCAGAGGAAAGCAACAAAAATGATTAAATATCTAGAAAACAGGACCTATGATGAAAAATTGAGGGGAGGGGGGGAAGTGTTTGTTTAGTTTTCAGTAGAGAAGACTGGGGGTGGGAGGGCTTGATAACAAGGACATAAAATGTTATTACAATGAGGAGGGAGAAAAATTGTTCTCATTAACCTTTGAGGGTAGGACAAGAAGCAATGGGTTTAAATTGTAATAAGAGAGGTTTAGGTTGCACAGTCAGAAAAGTTTCCCAATTGTCAGGCCCCACCTCCTACCTAGATCTCCTGGGCAAATTCCAGCTCCCAGCCTGCTCCAACTTCAGGCAGCACTAGGTGAGTCCTGTTTCAAGTGGGGGGCTGAGGCACTGCAGTGTTGGGAGAGGGGAGTCCACCATGGGTGAAGTTTGGGGGTGGAGCGCCATGCAGAGTCACTGTCACCGCCTTCCCCCATTTCTGCCAGTGCCGTGCTGCTCTGCTCTGCCTAAATGGGGAAGTGTCTGTCCTCAGAGGTGCCATTTACGGGAGGAAGGAGGGGAACTGTCCTGGCCCCTCAGGATAGTATAAATCCTGGGGCAAATTTGTCTCTCTCATCCCTCCCTTGCACCCATGCATCCTTTATCCAAAATACTAATTTGACACTGAAGTTAAATAGCTGTTAACAAAATCAGATAAAACAGCTTTTCAAACTGTGATTTAAAATCCCTTCCCTTCTCCATTGCTCAATTTTCTGTCTCTTGTCTTGTGATGTTATCATTTCATAGTTCTTCTGTTATCATAGGCTTTGTCTGGATTAGCATTTGTCCTCCTGTTGTAATTGATTGCCAATTGCTTGTTATGTGACTGCAGATGCAAACATTTGCAAAGTATCAGGACATGGTGGCTCAGCCTCAGGCAAATCACAAAACTTTGTGCCCCAGAACAAACATTTGTGGAGAACCTCAGTTATCAACACAATTAATATTTATGATCAATTAGCTCAAATTATAACAGAACCATCAACTCTAGTTTAGACAAAGCCAAAGCTTCAGTCCCCCATGTTAGACAGGACCTGGATTTTTAGTATAAAAGGAGGCAACATAAATGTGTCTTCCCTCCGCAAATCAAACAAAAACAAACAAAAACACATAGGCCCCCAAATCTTTGTGCCTTCTTTATGCATCAGAAGAAAATCAAACAAAAGCACAGTCTCAGTTATTGCCCCTTTACAGGTTTCAGAATGGTAGCTGTGTTAGTCTGCATCAGCAAAAACAATGCAGAGTCTTTGTGGCACCTTAGAGAGCAACAAATTTATCTGGGCATTAGCTTTCGTGGGCTAGAACCCACTTCATCAGATGTATGGAGTGGAAAATACAGGAGCAGGTATAAATACATGAAAAGATGTGAATTCCCTTACCAAGTGTTAGGTTAGTTTAACCAGACAATTCAATTGACAGCAGGATACCCAGGGAGGAAAAATAACTTTTGAAAAGGTAATGAGTGGCCCATTTCAGACAGTTGACAAGAAGGTGTAAGTAACAGGAGGAGGAAATTAATATTGGGGAAATCAGGTTTAGATTTTGTAATGACCCATTCGCTTCCAGTCTTTATTCAGGCCTAATTTGATGGTGTCCAGTTTGCAAATTAATTCCAGTTCTGCAGTTTCATGTTGGAGTCTGTTTTGGAAGTTTTTTGTTGAAGGATTGCCACTTTCAGGTCTGTTGTTGAGTGACCAGGGAGATTGAAGTGTTCTCCTACTGGTTTTTGAATGTTATTATTCCTGATGTAAGATTTGTGTCCATTTATTCTTATGCGTAGAGATTGTCCAGTTTGGCCAATGTATGTGGCAGAGGGGCATTGCTGCCACATGATGGCATATACACCTCTTACCCCAATATAATGTGGTCCTCAGAGACAAAAAGTCTCACCGCGTTATAGGTGAGGCCGCGTTATATCAAACTTGCTTTGCCTCCCCATTCCTTGTTCCCTGACTGCCCCGTCCAGATACTCCCATCCCTAATCACCCCCAGGATCCCACCCAACCCCCTGCTCCTTGTCCCCTGACTGCTCCGACCCCTATTTCCCCCCACCGCAGGCACTCACTGGCAGCATCGGGAAGCAGAGCAGACTAGTGGCATTCTGTTACTTTCTTTATTAGGCCTATCTTGTAGTATGTGACTTCTGGGTACTCTTCTGGCTCTGTCAATCTGTTTCTTCATTTCACCAGGTGGGTATTGTACTTTTAAGAATGCTTGATAGAGATCCTGTAGGTGTTTGTCTCTGTCTGAAGGATTGGAGCAAATGTGATTGTATCTTAGAGCTTGGCTGTAGACAATGGATCGTGTGATGTAGTCTGGATGAAAGCTGGAGACATAAGTATGTATAGCAGTCAGTAGGCTTCTGGTATAGGATGGTGTTTATGTGACCAACACTTATTAGCACTGTAGTGTCTAGGAAGCGGACCTCTTGTGTGGACTAGTCCAGGCTGAGGTTGATAGTGGGGTGGAAATTGTTAACATCTTGGTTAATTCCTCAAGGGCCTCCTTCCCATGGGTCCAGATAATGAAGATGTCATCAATGTAGAGCAAGTAGAGTAAGGGTGTTAGGGGATGAGAACTGAGGAAGCGTTGTTCTAAGTCAGCCATAAAAATGTTTGCATACTGTGGGGCCATAGCAGTCTCACTTACTTAAAGATATAAATTGTCTCCAAATCTAAAACTGTTGTGGGTGAGGACAAAGTCACAAAGTTCAGCCATCAGGTTTGCCGTGATGGTATTGGGGATGCTATTCCTGATGGCTTGTGGAATGTTCACGTAGAGAACTTCTACATCCATACTGGCTAGGATGATGTCTTCCGGAAGATCACCAAAGGATTGTAGTTTCCTCGAAATGTCAGTGGTATCTCGAAGATAGCTGGGAGGGCTGGTAGCGTAGGGCCTGAGAAGAGAGTCTCCATAGCCAGATAATCCTGTTGTCGGGGTTCCAATGCCTGAGATGATGGGGCATCCAGAATTTCCAGGTTTATGGATTTTGAGTAGCAGATAGACTACCCCTGGTCAGGGCTCTAGGGGTGTGTCAGTGTAGATTTGTTCCTGTTCTCCTTTAGGGCATTTCTTGAGCAGATGTAGTTTCTTTTGGCAATCCTTAGTGGGGTCAGAGGGTAATGGCCTGTAGAATGTGGTGTCAGAGAGTTGTCTAGCAGCCCCTTGTTCATATTCCAACCTATTCATGATGACTACATGAATGACTACATGAATAGGTCATGATGACTACATGAATAAAGATCAATCTTAGATAATTTCCACCCCCATTTCCCTTTTGGGGAAGCAATAATTAAAAAGCTATTCTGGGACTGAGGTAGAATTTATGGTGCAAATTTAGGTCATTTGATCAAGAGGTTCACAATATATATCATCCCTCTACATTATGAATTTTTTAATTTGTAAAGTATTCTAAAATCCACATGCATAATAAGATTATCTAGGATATTGGTATGCCACAACAGAGCAATGGTGCAAGCTTCAAATAATTTGGTTCAGGCATTTCTCAGTTACTGTCCCCACCAATAAGAAGAAAATTTTAATATTATGGTTGCTCTAAAACTGACATGCATAGTGAGATTATCTTGAACAATGGTATTCCGCAACTGAAGCTGAAGTAGAGGGGAACTTCCATTGAGATGAATGGATCATTTCACACCAACCAGTGCTATTGTGTTAGACTGTTCATCTCTTTGGAACATCCTAATTCATCTGAGCACACCCCACTGAGGTGAATGGGCCATTCCACACATCAACAGCATTCCTGTGCAGCAGAGGGTGTGCAGAGCCCCTTCCTTTACACTAGCTCCCTGAAGTAAATATGAAGTCTGGGGCCCCCTGCTGTTCCTCTTGCTGCCTTCAGCTGGTAAACGTGCTCCTCGCAGTCCATCAGTTACCATCCTCCTCTCTTTCCAATGCTCTTCTAGCCCTACTGGAGGCATGGTGGACCCAGGAGGAGGGCAGAGCTGACAGCTAAAGTGGCAGATCACTCTTCTCCCACAGATGCCCTCCAATCATGCCCCTTCACTAACACCTCTTCCTCAAGAAACAAGGAAATTAACTGCCCCAAAACATGATTAATGCAGGTCTTGTTTACACTACAGTGCCTTTTCCAGTATAGCTATGCCAGTTAGACTCAATCCTACTTAGTACCCTCATCAACTCATGAAGTGTGTTTCAGATTCCTGCTGGCACTGCCAGTCTGACATGCCTTCTTTGGCTTGTCAGATTGGGTTTATATCTGGTGGTGAACCATAGTGCCATTCATTAGACTGCTTCATAGGCTGGTGAACCATCTGTGGTTCATTAATTTTATACCAGTGTAACTCCACTGATTTCACTGGGGTTGCTCCTGGTTTACACTGCTACAAGTGAGGAGAGAATCAGGCATAGGCACTGACTCCATGGGTGCTCCAGGGCTCAAGCACCCATGGAAAAAAATAGTGAGGGTGATCAACACCCACCAGCCACAGTTGTTCAGCTGGACCATCATTCAGCTGTTCGTCAGCTGGCATGGGACCTCGAGGGCGGGGGTGGAGCAGGGACAGGAAGAGGTGGAGGAAGGATGGGGCCTTGAGGGAGGGGATGGAGTGTGGTGGGGCCTTGGGGAAAAGTGGGTGTGGAGCATCCACTGGGAAAAATAAAAGTTAGTGACTATGAAGAAACTAATTCATTAATGAATAGATAGATAATTGAGACTAGGAGCCAAATTCTGTCCTGCTTTGTACCTAATGCAATGGTGTTGAGATCATTGGCATGAGCAGAAGTACAAGAATTCGGCCTCTAATAAACATGTGACAGTAAGTAAATTAAACTAGTCAAGTAATTTAAACCTAAACTGCACAAACAGGGTTTAAAAAAAATTGTCAAAACTGTTTTTGGTAGAAAACTGGGTTTTTAACTAAACAAAGTTTTGAACAGAAAGTGACTGTTTTTTCTTGAAACCCAACAGAAAGAATTTTTCTTTGTTTTTATCTTTTGACTAAATGTCAAAATTTCCAATGGGGGGAAGGGAGAATCCTCATTTTTCACCCAGGTCTAGGTAAGGGTAATTTCAGATACTCCTGAGGCCTCCTGCCCTGACAGGTCTCATAGTTTCATAATTATTTTCTTCTTGCCCCTGAAGAGGGAGAATGTGTTTTTCTTCTCCCTTTTTGCAGTATGGAAAGCCTGTACAACCAACAAGATACTCAAGCTCTGATCCTTCAAAAAGTTCCTTTTGATAGGACTATTCCCATGTCTAATGATCAGCATGGGTATAACTCTTTGTAGGATGAAGGCCAAACTGTTAACTTCAGGGAAAATAGTAAAAATGAGTCTACAAAAAGTGCTATCAAATGCACAAAGTCAGCAAACATATTGAAACTGGGGAAGATGCATTTTTTTTTCTTAACTACATGTTGGTTAGAGAAAAGTTTCCTGTTACTTGTAACTACTGTTTTTTAAAAAAAAAAATTCAGACAGAAGCATGTGTTTGAAGTTGATTCTGGCCTTTTAAAAAACAAAACAAAACAAATTATCTTAATTTTTGCAGGCATTCAAGAATATAGTCAATAGAAAATTAGCATATTATTAATACCCTAATATCTTAACTAGCAATCATTGTTTTCACTGGGGCATAAACATTCCTTACCATTTAATGCATCATAAAAAGCTCAATTGCCTATTAATTGCTAATGCAATTTGAAGCTAACTACATGATAATACATTCTCTTGCAAGCCTCTTCAACCTTAATTGTGTCCTTTAATAATAAACCAATGTGCACTGAACATGCAACCACTAAATCAAATGTCTATACGAGACAATTAAAGGAATTTGCAGTGTTGTTGTAGCAGTGTTCATCCTAGGAGGTTAAAGAGACAAGATGAGTGAGGTAACATATTTTATTGGACCAACTTCTATGGATGAAAAAGACAAGCTTTCAAGCTACACAGAGCTCTTTTTCAGGCTTAAAAAAAAGATATTACCTTATCCACTTTGTCTGTCTCAGTAAAGGAGTATCATTTAAGTGTTATATAAAGCACACATAGCTACATAATATTCTGCTAGTGATAATCTTGTGTCACATTCCTTTCTAATGTATCATTGATCTCTATTCAAACAAAGGACTAATGTTTTTGGCAGGTACCGGTAAGCCTCTGTGTGGTTCTTGGCCCAGTGGGGTTTTATCCACAGTCTGCTTTACAGGAATGTTAGGGAAAGCAATTCTGGTCTTTGAATTCATGACATTTCTGTGTGCACTGTGGTCTGGCCTTGAAAAGGGCAGTCTTTCCTCCAGTGTATTATAGATTACAGTATCAGGGTTCTCTAAGACCCCATGTGGGGAACCATGTGGATAGCATTGACAGCTCATATTAGTGAAATGACAGCTGCTCTTTGTGCCTTGCTTGCTCACAAGTTGGTTTGCTCTTACCAGGAGGAAACTCTCAGTGAGAAGCAAAAAGGTTGTGTTTCAGCTATTTTTTTTAAAATCCATTCTAATTGCTTTTTTACATTCCTGTTGGATCATATTGGTTTGCTTCTGGCAGAACATTCTAATTGGTGTTGCCAGTCTTCAGATTTTGATCTTGTGTCTGATATTATATTTTGTTTAATACATGCTATTAAGCAAGAATTAATGAGACAACTGAATGTCGGTGTGAGATTGGACCTTGATAAGATCCAGTTGCTTTGACTGCAACTGACTGAAAACTTATTTTTTTTTACAGTGATATACTTTCTTGAATTTTATACACAACTACAGCTTTGTCATTGTACCTCTTATTCTTCCTCTCTATCTGAGGTTTTACTGGAAAAAATCTGAGTGCCTTGAGTGGGAATTTTGCTAGGATGATGCCTGCTGCATTGGGTCCATCATAACGCTCAAACTTCTCTGCCTATTAATTTCACACCAGTCTCACTTGGGCCTTTTCACAAATTAATCTCCTTATATTCCCTCATATGTACACAGGGGTAGCTAGTGTGATGTCAGGTTTGATTTGAAGAAATGTGGGACATCTGATTTCTTTATAAAGATAATTTATTTTAGAAAATACTTGAATACCGGGGCAGATTTTCATATGCTTGATTTAAATACCCATTTGTCTTATGTTTTTTCATAGTTTTACTTATTTTTTTTCTAATTGTTTCATATGAATACATTAGGTGACAGATCTAGAGGAAATGTAACAATTATGAAAGCCAGAAAATACTATAAAATACTATTTTTTCATTTGCCCTTAAATATCTTCAGTTTCATATCCAGAGAGTAGACTATAATACAGTGTAATATTATCTGGAGCCATAGCAAGAGGAGGAAAATGATATAACCATTATAAGAATTTTAAAAAGCCACTTAAATAGAAAAAGTTTCCCAGTAGACTATCACAGTAGGTTGTAGCATATAAAATCGCAACTCAGACTAGAAGAAGATAAACATAATTAAACTGAAGGGCCAAACAACCCTTGTTAGGTTTTTCTAAGCAAACACAGATGTCCCATAATATTCCAGCAATGTCTGTTTTAATGTTATCCAGAAGCAAAGGGGAGACAATCTTACCAAAAAAAAAAAAAAAAAAAAAAAAAAAGAGAAACTTCCAACCATCAATTAAAGAGAAAAGAAAGAAAAAAGATAAGAACTCTGAAGTAAATCTTCCTCGTTTCCGTTCAAGATCAAATCTGTTTGATATTGCTTCCTTCCTTTCTTTTGCACATCTGAGGGGTATCAGAAACTGCTCACATCCTGTCATTAATTGTCCCTCCAGGGAACATGGACTCTCTGACTTCAGTTCCACTTATCATGATACTTGCATTTAAATTAGGCTCAGGAGCCTGAGATTTGGGTATTTTACTACTATGCTGTAAAGCAGAGGTTCTCAACCTGTTGTCTACGGATAACCAGTGGTCCACAAACTCCATTCAGGTTGTCCCACTAAGAGGTAGTCGCATATGAGAGAATGAAGGGCTACCCACCTAATTAGGTGCCTGGACCCCAGGGGCAGCTCTAGGCATTTTGCTGTCCCAAGCACGGCAGGCAGGCTGCCTTTGGCGGCGTGCCTGCAGACAGTCCGCTGGTCCCGTGGCTCCGGCAGACTCTCCAAGCATGCTTGCGGGAAGTCCTCCAAAGCCACAGGACTAGAGGACCCTCCGCAGGCAAGCTACACAGTAGGGAATTGGGTCCTTAACTTTATGGGGTAGAAATCTTAGTGTAAAACTCAAAACAAATGTAAGATTTTAACTTCTGAGTAGACTGTACATTATTTTATTTATCTGTCAAAAGTACCTTAAATTTTCTTTCTATTTTTCCCAGTCACAGACCAAGACTCAATCTTTGGCCTTAATATCCTGCAGAATGTTTCCCATGAGATGTCTGCAGGTGAGACGCTTTCCAGGATCCCAGTATTTGCTACAACAAGTTGAATACCCAAGGTTCCTATCACTAATATATAACACTGATAAAGTGTCACCATCCAGCCCCAGTTCACCGAGGCAATTAGGTTTATGCCTGACTCTGATTACATTGTTAGCACCACTGAGATATGATTAAGAGCCTAATTCAGCACTAGGTTACTCTAGTTTTATGCTGGTGTCTTGTCCTTGATAAGATTTTTTGTATGTTTTAAGTTTGGCATATTGTTATATACCCGGCTTTAATAGGCTATAGTCAGTACTGAGGGGCCTCCTTTATTGTGTCCTATTGTTGTCTCCTTCCTACACTGTATAATGGTGCATATCCAAGCTTTTAATATAAAACAGCATGGAAAGTGAGGTCTTGACTATTAAACACACACACAAAAAATGTCAAAACCAGGGATTAGAGGAGCACAGAGTTCCACGGTAAGTTTTCCTCCATGATGAGGGTCCATTAAGGGTACAGAACAAGCAGAGTAATGTGACCTGCTCAATATCTGAGGCATGCAGGTCAAAGGGGAGACTGGGTATAAACATCTGCTTAGAGCTAGCAAAAATATGTCAAATTTCAAAAAACACACACACAAAAATCAGGAGCAAATAAGTCATGTCTTATATGTATTTTTGTATTTCAAACACAATGAATGATGGTATGCCATGCTGTGACATAAATAATTTATTAGTGCTCATATGAGTGCCCTGCCTAATGCTTGACTGACAAAGCCCAAATAAGAACGGATAAAATGTTTACCATTGTGTATTTTATGTTGCAGGACAAACTGTTTTGGAAATGTGTTAAGAAGTTCTAAAGGATTTTATTAGAACTAGTTTTTATATCCCTCATTTGTAAAACCAGGTACCTTAATTACCATGAGTTCAACTGCACAAGGCACAAAGATAATGATAAAAATAATCCCCAAAATGATGGTGTATATGTGCAGCTCAGATATTTTTAAAGTCTGTTACCTTGGGGTTTACTATGGTTCATAGCAAGTGGTATGTTTCCCATTGAAAAGGGGGTAATTGAATGTCCAGCTGAATGATATGCCTCTCTCTAGCCCTGCTCTGGCATGAGATAAGACCTTAACATTGTGATGTTCAGCTGTCATTGGCCATGAACTGAATCTTGCCAGGGTCAAGAATGTTCCAAATTTTGGGAGAGAAGACTGAAACATCTCTGGCTGGCTGATTTAAAATGTAATGGCTCAGACATTGGCAATGTTAAAAAAAGCCTTGTCAGGATGCATCAGAAGAAGGCAGATGAGGCACTTAAAACTACATGATGCATTTATTCATTGCATTATTATAGTTTTTTGTATAAATAGCACCTCAATATGTAGGGAATAAAATTTTTTAGCAATATTATAGGTATAATAATGCTTTATTTGCTTTATTTGCATGTTGGTTTAATATGATCCTTTGGGGATATTCTTTTGAACATATGTATTATTTCACTTAATCCATTTCATTTTAATTAGG
The DNA here is from genome assembly GCF_003597395.2 of Chelonoidis abingdonii. Lineage (NCBI taxonomy): Eukaryota > Metazoa > Chordata > Testudines > Testudinidae > Chelonoidis > Chelonoidis abingdonii. Next base: position 202,528,857 of record NC_133770.1, read on the forward strand.
ATCACCCCAACATTACAACTGAGCATGAGGCATCAGCACAGACTACAGTGAAATTACAAACTCTGAATAGCCGTGGAGGTCTCATGGATTGACATTGCCTACTTTGGTTTGTGTGAAGTACAGAATGATCTTTAAGCGCTTCCATAAACTGTCTCTAAGCAAGCTTTTGCATGTCAGTTTTCAGATTTATTAGTTTCACCTTCAAAGTCATCAGAAAAAAAAATACCTATTTGATTTGTGAACCGCATGCATACTATGATTCCTGAATCGAGCCAATGTACTATGCAATCTCAGTAACTGTGTATATTAGTTATATTGTGGTGTATATTTTTGTTATCTCATTTTGACGTGAGTGGCTAGTCAAAGATTGGGGCTCTAGGGATGTCTCAGTTGGGAGTAGACATTGATGACTGAGTCAGGTATTTTCTTTGATGTAATCTTGTTTATTTACAAGGAATATACAAAGTTTTGCTTCTCCAAATGCAGGAGAAACCAAAGGCGAAAAGAGCATTTTTTTAGTTTACTGGCATGGCACCCCAAAACCAGTCTCAGGATCATACAGTTCTTACAGGCTTCTGTTTAGATTTCTTCAAGTTGTCTCTCTGGTATTCACTTGGGTGAGGGATAGTGCTAATTTATTCTTAGAGTTATGTTAATTGAAGGTTGCATTCACAATCATCAATCTCAATAAGGCTTTAACTCAATTGACAATAAGGATTCACCCACTTCATAACATTACATTGTGCATCACAGGACAGGTTTGTGCTTTTGGCTATCTACGTAATAGGAATTTATGGCTGCAGAAGTGTGCAGCAAATCAGATACCGATCTGTGATTCACTTTAATAATAATAATAATAATTAATAATTAGGGGTTGTGCATCAAATATTCGGCCTGATTCATCATTGACCTTAACAGATTTGCACTAGCATATAACTGGAATAAAACCGTGCATTGTTGTTGAAAAATGGCTGTCTCCTCAGCATTTTATAGATATCCTTAAATTTTGCTAATGAACTGAATTTTGAGATGTCTGCAATATCCAATACACTGACTACTACTATCAAATTCAAATAGGTTTATTAAGCTATTGCTTCTCTGGAGAATGGGAATAGGAGGTGGTAAGAACATCATTTTGCTGTTAGTTTAAAAGTCTCATCCTGGCATCATCTGGGTAACCTCTGCAACTAATGAAGTCCCCAAAGTATGAAACTGTTATATTAAAATTGGCATCTGCCTGTTCTAGATTTGTTCTCTTTTACCCTCCAAATTAAAAATACAAAAGCACAGATGAATCCAATGAATTAACAATAAGCAGCTCATTTGGAGTCCAAATGCAGTTACTATCAGTAATATATTTCACAAGTAATTAGGAAAATGTATTTGTGCTAGTTTGAAGGTAATTGGTTGTTATGGTTTTAATGTGTCTCACCACTTTTTATTTTTACTGCATTTTACCTCCAGCTGCTGTCACATTAATCCACAGAAACACCTTGCTAAGAGGAAAATGAAAGCAACAGTTACTTGTGGAAATGCTGTTTTCAGTCAAAAAATTTGTTTTTATAAGTGACCATCTCTGAACTCTTCTTCAGTTGAATACATTTTCCAAATCACAAAGATCCATCCCTATCAACTCAAAGAGCATAACATTGCCCAAACAATGCAGTTTAATCCCCTCATTCTCCAAGAAGTCACCCACAAGGAAGTAGAGGAAGATGTTTTTTAAGTACTGGACAGCAAAGCGTGAGATATGGATTTAACTCTCAGCTCAGCCATAGACTTGCTATGTGACTTGGGATAGTCAAATCTCTCTGGCCAAGAGCCACACAGGGTATTTCTACACTGCAGCTGGGAGCTTGGCTCCTGGCCCAGGAAGACAGACTAGCACTACCTCCACTCAAGCTAGCATGCTAAAAATATCAGTGTGGATGTTGCAGGGGAGAGTCAGATGGGCTTGGAATTGATCGGATAGCTCATGCCGCTGCCCGTGCTGCAATGTCCACATTATTATTTGTAGCATGCTATCCTGAGTAGAGCTAGCAAAAATGTCTGTCCGTCTGTCTGAGATGGGAGCCATGATCCTACCTGCAGTGTAAACATAACCTTAGGTGCCTAAGTCCCAATTTTGATTCCTTGTGATCCACAAAATCCCCCCCTCCCCTGCCCCAATCTTCTAGGAACCTAAACTACTCAGCATTTATGTTTTCACAGTAAAAGTTTCCTAGGCACCTAAGTTTCTGCCTGTGGGTATGCACAGTGCTGCCTCACTATAATTGTCCAGATGCCTATCTCCCACCTAAGCTCCAGAACAATCCATGGGAAGATAGGCAGAGGAATGCTTCCCTCACCCTGTGGGGCCCAAGCCAATAGGTAGCCTCTGAGTATGCCTACTGGATTGGTCCCATTAAAAACTAGGGGCAGTGATGATGTGCCTACCTTATATATTTTTAACTGAATGGTCAGAGCATTCACCTGGATATAGAAGACCTGAGTTCAATTTCCCTCTCTTCCTGATGGGGAGAAAGACCCTCTTGTCAAATCCTGCCATTTTTCTTAAGAGAGTTCTCTAACCACTGAGCTATGGGATATTCTGTGAGGCTCCCTCAGTCTCTCCTGTTTAATCTTTCCACTTTGTATAAAATAAGTAGTCATTGAAGCAGCATGACTGGATCCTGGTTTCCTGCCTCCAAGATGGGTGCTGTCACCACCAGGCTATAGAATCAGACCCTATGTGGAAAAGCTTCAAAGGAGAGATTAAGGGGGGGCCTACAACAAAATATCCCAATGCTCAAAGCAATCTTCTGAGAGAAGCTGGAGATCCCTGGTGAAACTCTTTCTCCATCTCAAAAAGACATAGGGGAAGTGAACCTGCGCCTTCTCCATCCCATACAAGTTCTCTAATCATTGGGTTAAAGGCGAGCATGACCACCACCACCTTAAGTTCTCCGCTAGTGACTTTGTGTGGAGTGAAGAAGAGCCCTTACTCTTTCACACAAGAAATGTCTTAGGCAAGTAAATCTCATGAGTCCAGGAAAAAGTTTCTGTCTGTGGATCACTAGCACAGATAAATGCCTCCTTGCAGCCCAGACTTAGGCATCCATTTCTGGGGAAATAAGCGGGACTTAAGAGAGACCCTTCTTTCCAGCATCTCCCATAGGCTAGTTTAGGTGACACCCCATCTAGCATGCTGCCTTTTGTGGACTGGTTTATTAAGCACCTATCTCTCTGCATATTTTTTTATACAGGGAGCCTAGGCACCTATCACAGACTTTCTGGATCACAAAGTTGTTCCTGTGACCTTCTAGACCTAAATTCCCTTTGTGCATCTGGGCCTCAGTTCCCTGGCCCTGAGTCAAGGAAAGGACCCAGAAGAGGGTTTGCCACACGAATTAGTGAAAGACCTGACTGGGGATACCTGTTGTGTAGGAAGCAGGAAAACCCTTTTGAGGTAAAGATATAAGGAGGGGCCAGATGACAGGACCTGGTTGGCCTGTCTTGGTTGCTGTTGAACCATCTTTGAACAATAAATGCATCCCTGGGATAAAAGAATGAAATACTGAAAGTGGGAGAAACTTCATCTGAAAAAGTGGTAGGTGAGCAAGCCTACCAGGTTTCATGAGTGGGGAAATTGAATCAGAGACAGCCTTTAATACTCGGACGGGGAGAGCATGATGCAAGTGTTCTGACCCAAACTGGTACCTAGGTAGTCTGTGATATTCTTGCCTCTGGGGGAACTGGACTATAATTGAAAGTGGTTCTAGGTTAGGAAGGAAGACCAGGAAGCCAGCCACAATTTGCGCTTGGCAGTGCAAGGGATGTGGACTGCTTAATGCTGCAGTCAGCAACATTTACTTACAAAGATCTGTGGCTAGGCAGCTGTGCCCCCACTATTCCCAGGTAGCACAAGATGAACACAGGCTAAACCCTTCCTAGAAATGTAGCAGGTCAAGCTGCCTACAATGTTCCCTAACAGCCTGATGGAATTAAGATTTCCGAAGCCCTAGTGCATGTTGAAAACCTCACCCTTCCCTCAGGTTTAAAACCAACAAAAGGAATGTTCCTTTACAAAGCGCACAATCAACCTGTGGAACTCTTTGCTAGAGTATGTTGTGAAGGCCAAGACTATAACATATCCAAAAAATAACTGGATAAATTCATGGAGGATAGGTCCATCAATGGCTATTAGCCAGACTTGGAAGGGATGGTGTCCCTAGCTTTGGTTTTGCCAGGAGCTGGGAGTGGGTGATGGGATGGATCACTTGATGATTACCTGTTCTGTTCATTCCCTCTGAAGCACCTAATATTGGCCTAGTACCGAGCTAGGTGGACCTTTGGTCTGACCCAGTAGGGCGGTTCTTACATTTCATTATTGCACAGTGCATAAAATCCTAATTTTGATCTTGAATACAAATTAACTTATGTAAAGTGATTAGTATACCAATTTTCTACTGACTGTATGTAAGGATTCCTTCTTCTCACTCTTGTCAGCCTTCTGCTGAAATCAGTAGAATGGACCTCCATTAGCTAATGAACTAGCCTCTTGTTTTGGCAGATGTTTTATCCTTGTCTCTGTATGATCTGTTTCACAATAGTGGGTCTGTTTATCAAATGTAAAAATATTACCATCAATGGAATAGTCTAAGAATGAGAACACAGAAGAGGATTTAAAATTAGAATGGGCTGAGGAGAGGGTCATTAGATCCACATTTGGGAATTAAAGCTAGTGTTTGCGTTTAAGGCTGAGTCAAGACTATGGTTTGTGTTTATACTGAAAACTCATGAACTGTTCCCAAAAAATAGCAGAAATCCCATACGTTCAACTACTTTTGCAGGATTTCAGATATAACTAGAATATAGCTGGTCCAGATGCCAAGTAATATTACCTGCAACCAAAACTGTAAGAGGGATAGAATCTTTGTACGAGAATCCAGATTCTCTTTCTGAAATCCCAGAGTTTAAATTAGGACAGGAGTAGGCAACCTGCGGCACGTGTGCCAAAGGCAGCACATGAGCTGATTTTCAGTGGCACTCACACTGCCTAGGTCCTGGCCACTGGTCCGGGGGGTCCTGCATTTTAATTTAATTTTAAATGAAGCTTCTTAAACATTTTAAAAACTCTATTTACTTTACATACAACAGTAGCTTAGTTATATATTATAGACTTATAGAAAGAGACCTTGTAAAACATTAAAATGTATTACTGGCACGTGAAACTTTACGTTAGAGTGAATAAATGAAGACTCAGCACACCACTTCCGAAAGGTTGCTGACCCCTGAATAAGGATTGTCAATATTCATAACTTAAAGAGATTAAAACTAGAGTCATTCAGGAAACCTATCTTTCTTTGATTCAGCTACGGAAAATAATAATAAAAAAATGTCAGCTGTTTTGATTCTTGAGAGACATGAAAATGAAACATTGTGCCATCCTTATACATAAATCATTAAACTTTTTTATACCAAGATCATAACACATACAGAGAGAAATCCCAATAGATAAAGAAAAACATGACTAATTTGCCAGTCTCTTGAGAAGTGTTTATGGTCTTGAATTCTTGAATTTGGAAGATTTTGAGTCTATATTAAAAGCAGGGGATTTTTAGTTGCCTAATGTATCCTGATAAACACTGATTGGGAAGAAGCACACACAAGACAAAAAACTATTTCTGTGTGTGACGTGACAGAGCATCCGCTCACTGGCACAGCAGGAGTTAACCCTTCCTTCCTGGCAGAGGAGGCCACTCCCTGGAAGCTCTGCTGGGCATGCTCCAACTGGAGATCAGATATAAAAGCCTGCAGATCCGCTCAGTCTGGGCTGACTGCCGGAGGGGAAGGATGCATGCTGCTAGCTCCTGAAGAAGGAGAGCATGCGAGACAGGATCCGGGAGTCAGTCAAGCTGAGGCACTACCTGAGATCCTGATGGAGAACAGCCCAGAGGACGAATCGACTGGAAGACCCCTCACCACAGAGGTACTGTTGGTCCCAGTAGGAAGTGACCCAGGGGGACTATAGAGATAAACAGCATTAAAGGTGTCTTGATGCTCGGCATGTCGTGAGCAGATCCCGCCGAATGAATGGCAAGGAAAGCTTGCCACTACCAGGGCCCTGGGTTGGGGGTTGGTGGAGAGGGTGGCTCTGAGCCCTCCTACCCCTCACCCCCAAACCGTGAAGATTTATATGGACTTTGGCCACTAGGCCATGCTACTGTGCTCAAAAGGGGGTTCATGTGGACTCTGGCCGCTAGGCTGTACTACTACTCCAGCTAGGGGAACACTAGAGAAGAAGGTAGAGAGGCCGTAACAGGCCACACTCAGAGGGGTGGCCACCAGGATGGGACAGTGGTGAGGCGCAGACAGCCCATCCTATCCCTGCTACAAGGGGGCGCTGCGGTGACAGGCCCGCCACACTGTGGAACTTAGAAACATTACTGCAGGCAAAGATTTTGTCCTCTGGTGAGAAATGAACCCAACTGCCAATGAATAAGCTACTTGCAGAAGAACTGTTTCTCAAATTCTGGGATTATATCTCTCACATAAGAATCAGCAAAATCAAAGTAAACATTATCTGAAATATTGAATTTTTATTTTTCCATCTAGGAAGGCAAGCCCCAAGTTGAACCGATAAAGATCTAAGGATTAAAATAAAAAAGATTGATACAAAGTTGGACTGAAGAAAGCATAAAGGCCTTGGTTCAGTAAAGCACCTAAGCCCATGCTTAAGTATTTTGCTGAATCAGAGCCTAACTAATTACATAAATCTCTAACTGATAACAAAAAAAGATGAGATTTAAGTTTGTGTGCTTTGGGATGCTGCCAAAGCCAGACTGAGAGAGCCCATAATTGGTTTGGCACCTGAAAATAAAAAGGAAACAATAGTCAGTTTACCTAGAAAGGAGGCAAGTAAGGGGGACATGACAAATGTACATATAAAATATTTAATGATAGAGAGAAAATAGATTAGAAACTTCTATTCTTCCTGTGTCAATGCAAGAACCTTGGGACTGGATGGATTCTCCATCACTTGAAGTCTTAAATCAAGTTGTGATGTCTTTTAAAAAGATATGCTATAACACAACAGAAGGGCTGGATGCAAAAATTATTGGATGAAATTCTGTGGCCATTGTTCTGCAAGAAGTCATGCTAGATGGTCTTTTCTGGCCTTGAAATCTATGAAATAACAGGGAACAATGAAATTAAAAGATGACAAATTCCAAACTAATAAAAGGAAATACTTTTCTCACACAACATACGATAACCATGGAACTCATTGCCACAGGAAGTTATCGAGGCCAATAATTTAGCAAGATTCAAAAACGGACTGGACATTTACATAGACACTAAGAGCATCCAGAGTTATCTTAATTAAAGGTAACAAAAACATGAAAGGAATATTAAACCTTGAGTTTCCAGCTTTAAACTCTCACTATTAGCAACCAGAATGAGCCCTATGTGGGGACAAATTATTCCACCTCTACCTACTCAAAAGTTTTTACAGCTACCTCTGAAATATAGTAGAGGCCACTGATGGAGAAAGGATATGGACTAGATGGACCTCCGGTCTGATACTGTAAGACGATTCCTATATTCCTATAGCAAAACTGTTCATCTTGGGGGAAGAATAGTCAGATTACAAATAGAACATAGACATAAAGCCCTATTATTTAAACAAAATTAACTATAGCTAGAATTCGTCTGAACACAATCTATAATAAAAGAATGGAATCTTTAATTAGCAATCAATTAGTCAGCAAGACCAAAAAGCCAGAGAGCTGTCTAGCCAAGCTTTTATGACAACAAGCTTTAAAAAAAGCCATCAAACAAATGGAGAGGGAACAGGGATTTAATAGAGCAAGCCACAAGTAATTGTAGAAACATTTACACTTTCATTTCCAATATAATAAAAACCCCTGATGACAACAACCATGCAGCTTTACACATTAGAGTCAGGCAAGCACATTTACAATATTTTTTTCAAGATAAATTTACACTTTGTCCCAAAGAGCAGCCACAGAAGTGTGTACTGCAACATCTAAAATATAGGAAGCTATAAAGTGCTCTTTCTCTAACAAGGTTATATCAGACTGCAATGAATATTGGTATCATATATTTAGCATTTGTTGCCCCCATGATCCCTTAAGCAGTCTAGTCTTCACCTGAGTGATCTTCATACAGACCAAGAATCCTATTTAATAATGATACAACAGTTATTCCTAGGATTATAGCTTTCAGATTAGAGACCTGTGTATACCATATTATGAAGTTATTGTCATGATGTCTTTCACAGTTTCAGGGAAACTGCACCTTTGACCTACCCTATTGTCACTCCAGGAAAGTCGTCTCAGGCTTCTAATGTTCACCTCTCTCTGGGCACAGATCTGTGTCCCTTCTCTCTCCAGACTGGGGCTTTAGCCTGCAGCTACTTGTATTTGCACTATGATTATTTCAAGCAGATCTGATTAAAGTCCAGCCTCTGCATTTTGCTTTCTCTTCTAGGGCTATGACCAAGGAATGCCAGTGGTTATAAGTGACCACACAGTCCTTTGACAGTAGAGTACATTTATTTATGAACAAATACATACAGTGAAAATATATACAACAATAGAGGTCTAAATGTATCGGAAGTCACCCATCATCCACATGGGGGAATCTGGCAGGTCAAAGTCCATCCAACCTTTCAACAGGTTTGGGTCCCTCTCGGACTAGAGGTAGTGCTTCCCTGGAGATGTTTACGGTGCTAGGGATTGCAGTAATTTACCCCCTTTACCCCCAACCTTTTCAGTTCCTGGATAAACTGTTATTATCCTCCCCTATAGCCTACAATGATCTACGTAACCAGGGGCAGCTCTGTTTTTTGCCACCCCAAGCATGGCAATCAGGCAACTTTCAGCGGTGTTTCTGCAGGAGGTCTGCCCCAGTCACTCGGATTTAGTGGCGGTTCTGCTGGAGGTCTGCCAGTCCCGTGTCTTCGGTGTGCCCGCCGCTGAATTAGCGCTGAAACTGTGGGACCGGCAGACCTCCCACAGACACGCCGCCGAAGGCTGCCTGACTGCCGCCTTCACAGGGACCGGCAGGTGCCTGGAGCCGCTCCTGTACATAACATCCATAAAATTAACACACTAGTTCCCTAAGTTACTGCATGTGGTTACAATATCATTCATGACACCATATTCACATTTGGAACTAGCTTGCACTATAATCCATATTAGTGGCCCTGTATCATCTTTGAGGAAAATTGATTTGCTTTACTATTGCTTGGTATACTGGACAGATAGGTTGTAAACATTTTGAGTGAAGGTTAGGGATTTTTTTTTTTAATATCTATATGTAATATGATTGTACAGTGCTGAGTAGAAAGGGGACCTGAGCCTGATTGAGCCTCTAGGCAGCACTGTGATATTGTGTTAAATAACAATCAAGGTTAATCTTTCTATATAACTCAAAGGAACCCAATCAAACAGTTTTGCATAAGGATCATTGAAAATTACCTTGTCCAGTGTCCATACTTTCTTTCAATCCCTGCAGCTCAAAACAATTCTTGTCGTTGGAACAGAGCCTGAGACATAAGCCCTTGTGTTATAGGCCTGGTATAAGGCAGCACCTGCTCACACAATTTGGCAAGAATAGGGCTGATATTGCAGAAATACATATTCCTAAGAAGTGCGAGTCACAGAGTGCTCACACAAACACATCCTGATATCAAGTGGTACCAGAATATCCCGATATCAAGAATAGTACAAAAACATTCCCCATGGATAACAGGAACACATTGACCCCTCCTAAAAGATACGGCCCAGATGACAGTACATAATAGAAATGTTTTAATCAAACCAACATGTACAAAGTGATGAGTGATAACTAGCCACATCAAGGGGCAGAAACTACAGTACCTATATCAGAGGGGCAATACTAACCTGTTTGTATCAGGGTAAAAAGATGTATCTCATAGGAAGTAACTTTGTCTGGTCTAGGGAGCAATGGAAAGTCCCACCATTCACTGACCTGGTCCATTGTTATGGACATACATGTATTAGTGGTCCGGTAGAGTCTGTGGGATACTAGTACCATGCTTCATCCACACTAAACCTAGCTGGGTGCCTTTGGATCTTGTGATCATTGGGCAGTTTGCTCAAGGTCTGCGCAGGGCTGGGGAAACACTGGTCGATAGCATATTTGAGTGATGAACTATCAGACATTAGGACTATCAGTGGCAATGCAGAGCTATTCTGTTGACTCACCTAGGCAGCCAAAATCAAGTGGGTCTCATTAAGAACTCCTCTACACAAGAGAAGTCTGAGCAATTAGCTGAGCTGAGAGAGCTAGTGGGAGGGACAGGAAATTTTAATAATAGTTAAAAGAGATCCTGGAAAAAGATGATGTGAAGGGATAATATGTCTATGAGAAGAAGGCAAATTCCATCTTTTTTTTTTTTTGGCTTATATGAGTATTGAAGCCTTTTTTGAATATAGTAATAAAAGGAACTCAGTTTCAAGGATGTTTCCATCTATGGTTCAGAATGCATGGTCAGAGTTTCGATTATGCATAAATGAAATATCACATTGACTATTCCAAAAATATATCTTTAAGAAACTATGTCAATGGTAATTGGATCTGATTTTTTTAAAAAATCTCATGTTACTGATTATTTTACCCACAGTTCCAAATGATTGAGTTTATTTACCCAGAACATTCTTTAGTAGGCATATTCTTCAGCTGTAATTACCCATAAGACTGGGGGTGGGTTGTTTTTGTTTTTCAATTCAAATTAATTTCTTCCCCAACACCTCAATAAATTACATGTTCAAAAAGTAGGCAACCCAGTGGAAAAAACTTATGATCTTCTAGATATGGAAGAGCTATTATTATAAAAATGAGCATGCTTTGTATGCAAATATATTTATTTAATATGGGCATTATGAAACTCCCAGAAGCTACTGTTCCTCTCTTGAAATTATTAGTCATTTTTACAGAGTGGGTAGAAAAGACAGAATTTCTCTCTTTCTTTTGGAGGGGTACTATCGAAGAGATATTAAAGGAAGGCATTGCACTCTCAGAATTAAAACTAAAAGCTGTTATTCTGCCAATTTTATTTGCTGGGCATGAAAACAACCCACAGTCACTAGGTCAATATCTAACAAACTGCAACTCACATTATGGACATTAGCAAATATATGACATAACAAAATTCCAGGAGAGAAATGGTATCCCTGAAGAAATGTGTGTCAAGATCAATATGGAAAACTTAGCTGTAAATTTAAAAGAATAACAGTTTTATCTCCTCTAGTTTCTCCTTATGGGAACATGGCACTTTTTACTCATGTGGTATTTAGTACATTAAAAAAGCTGCTCTTGAAGAAAGGGGTGGGCAGATTCTCTAAGTGTTTCTCTTGAGAATTTATTTCTTTACAGAAAGCTGAGAATAAATTTATGCTGAATGACTTTTCTGTATGTCTAGATTTTTAAATCAGGAGGTTTGCAAACACCACAAGGAATAAAAAATCATTGATTGAACCGGCTGCTGCATTTCAGTTGTCCTTGTTAGTAGCATCTCACATAATGCACACCTTGAGTACTATATAATGAAGTTGGCACAATGAAATGGTGACTAAATAGCCTTACATATTGAAAGGGGAGGAGTTCAGCCTAAAGATGGGAGGAGTTCAGCACAGGCATCTTGGCCCTGATCCATAGAGCACTGAAGTCAATGGAAAGATTCCTACTTTGGATCAGGCCTCCTGTGAGCAGCTCACAGCACCTCGCATCTGCTCTCATATGCTAAGATAAAATGTAAAATCTAATACTTATTAAGCAAGAGGTTTTAACTCTACAATGTTTTTAGAAGCACTGCTGTAACTGCAAACAGTATATTAATATGGCTCACCTATTTTGGGGAAAAAAATAATTCTCTATTAACTGCTGGCTTAGGGGGGAAATAAAGATTAGCCCCATCTTAGACATTAGGATGCTTAGAAGGTTTTTTTGAACTAGTCTGAAATATCACTGTGATGTTATCTCTCATTTGCATGCAATCCGACTGTTGTCTATCTCTGTTCCAAGCTGAGGGAGGAGATCAGTAAGAATGGAGATCAAATTTGTTGGTTTCAACTTTCTAGATCACCTGCTTCCAAGGGAATGGAACATACAGGGAGGAAGGCTCCAGGAGATGCAATTTGCATAACTCCCTGTAGAAAATTCACTCATAATGAAGGAATCACTTGGGATGAAGTCTCTCATCCTTATAAAGAAGGAATCTATGTCACCTTCTCCTCTAATATCCAAAGGCAAGAGCTTTCTTGGATGTATAGCTGTTCCTTGGCATGACACCGTTTGTCCCTACAGCTTCCTGTTTGCATGGTTCTTACCAGAACCATACTGCCATTAGTTGAATCTTCCCTATGGTTGATCAGTAGCAGTTATGGGGAGGACTCTATGGGTACATCTACACTATGGGATTATTCCGATTTTACATAAACCGGTTTTATAAAACAGATTGTATAAAGTTGAGTACACGCGGCCACACTAAGCACATTAATTCGGTGGTGTGTGTCCATGGTCCGAGGCTAGCGTCGATTTCCAGAGCGTTGCACTGTGGGTAGCTATTCCATAGCTATCCCATAGTTCCCGCAGTCTCCCCTGCCCCTTAGAATTCTGGGTTGAGAGCCCAGTGGCTGATGGGGCAAAAATCATTGTTGCGGGTGGTTCTGGGTAAATGT
>NC_133770.1:202543022-202583563 GCF_003597395.2 Chelonoidis abingdonii
ATGAAAATCTAAATTTCACGGGGCTTTTCCTGGTTACCTGGCCACAGCATCCGAGTTCAGATTGCTGTCCAGAGCGGTCACAGTGGTGCACTGTGGGATACCGCCTGAAGGCCAATATCATCGATTTCCGGCCACACTAACTCTAATCCGATATGGTAATACCGATTCTAGCACTACTCCTCTCGTTGGGGAGGAGTACAGAAATCGATTTAAAAAGCCCTTTATATTGATATAAAGAGCATTGTAATGTGGACGGGTACAGCATTAAATTGGTTTAACGCTGCTAAAATCAGTTTAAACGCATAGTGTAGACCAGGCCTATCAGACTTAGGGTTACTTCAGACAGCATCAGGTCCTACTAGGCTATCTATTGAAATACTTATGGTCTGAGCAGGGTGAGGAGCCACTGACCACAGCCAGTCCCTGGCTGTCCTCCTTCCTTTTCCCAAAGCCTCAAATCACCTTTCCCATACATGTCCTCGCCTATGTAGGAGCAGAGAGAGGTCCTCCTGTGGAGAGTCAGAGGCAAGCGTCCAGGCCTATGATTCTAGCACAATACAATGTATACCAGAGTACTGGTATTAATGATTATATCTGAAAGTACTATATTAATAGCCATTTAATCTAGATGTAACATTGTCCAATTCGCTGACGTTGCATCTGAATTCTAGCAGTTAAGAGGTGTTACTTGGAGTAATAGCATAAGAAAGCTTGTTACCCAAAATGGTTATCTGGGCTTACTCAACAATATCTGAAAGCAAAAAAACACACCCTTATGCCTCTGCCTGGCAATTTAAATCAGTACACGTTAATTATGTTCAGCTGTAACATATTACATTACAGAATCAAATAAAATATAAATGGTTAAACTGGGACATCTGTATATCACTAGTTCTCCACTCCCTTCCATCAGAGAGAAGTATGGCCCAACCAGAACATGAGTATGCTTATCAGCTGCATAAATTGCTCCTGCCATACTAATCACCTTGACTTGACAATAAGAATATTTAACAGTCCTCAACAGTTATTTTTCTTTTGGCATAGGCTTACTGTTTTCTTTCTTTATCTCCACATAATACTTCTGAGAGGCTCAGCTCCTTTTTCTTTTAAAGCCTGTACTGTGCCTTTCTTCAAATATGGCAAGTCCCATTGTTATAGCATTTCAGTTTCAAGACACTTCTTTCCCCTCCTCATATAATCTATGAATGCAATAAATCGCACAAATAAAGATCTTGAGGGCTGTAAATGTTATAGTTTCATTAAGCTGTGTTTTTGAAAAAAGAAAACTGGAAAAAAGCTTTAAAGTAATAAACGTAGTGCAGTATGTTCTCCGTGATTTCTTTTATCCTATCAAAAGATTTGAAAATCAGATTGGAGGATGGATAAAATTTTGTTTAATAAAACTCCACATTTTTCATCAGTCTTTCATGTATTCTGAATCCCTTAGAGGAACTGCAATCCTGGTATTTTATTTCTGTCCAGAAGAATATTCGAGCACTTATCTATAAATCTATGCACCAACTATTTCCCAGAGTTGGGTGGAGAGTTACTAGAATACACCAGCTTCTCCTGTCCCAAAGAAAGCACACCACCACCCCCATCAGTGAGAACTGTGAATCTTACCAAGCTCCTCTAGAACCTACTCCTAGAGAGACATTGGTAAATCTCCCATTGAACCAATGGAAGTCAGTGTCCTTATCTGTTGTTTTACTGCTGGAGCAGATGTTACTGTTACCATAATCTTTGTAGTTATATACATACTGCAAGGTGTGTGGAAGCTTTTTACACTCCCTCTGCACTAATCTGTGAGAATATATAAAGTGCAGAGCTATGGTGAATTGGACCCTTAGATTGCATTTCTTTTGTCAAAATGCGAAAACAAATCTAGATCACTTTAAGTGTGAAAGCAGTAAATATAAAACCAATGAAAAGATATATGTGCATGGGGGGGAAATATTTTATACATTTTGGATGGTCTCATAAAATCAACACTAATAAATGTTAACCTTCTTCATCTTCCCCAAGTAAACAAAAAATGCACAGAAACACAAAACCTAACCAATGGATTCTACAATTCCAAATTTATATTCTAAATGGAAATAGATCATTTGTTAAATGTACCAATTGTTTACTGTTTAAATAAAAGATCAGTTACGAGTAGGGATGGGCAAATATAGGCTCCTGTCCTTGCTTTCACCTATGCTTTACTTTCACCTGTGCTTTACTTTATACACTGTGTATAGCCCCGTTGAAAGTAATGACACTTTTCATAGTGCTTAAGGTTAAGCACATAGGTAGATTTTTGCAGCATGGGGCTATAATGTCCAAATATCTGGAGGCTAATCCAAGGCTGAACATAATGAATCTGTGAAAATGGAATGGAAGTCTAGTGAGAATGGCCTTTTTCATGTGATTTCTGGCATATTATTTCTGGGCCTTGCTAGATTATTGCAAGAATTGTGTTTTCTTGTGGTATTCAAGGACTTAAAATAAAAGATTTATATCTAGCTCAGATCTAAATTAGGCAAAAAGTTCAAGTAGTCCTCAATTTATCTTTTCTTATAATTTATTTGCCACCATCCTCCCCACAAAGTGAACTAGAAAGGAAGTTTTGGCAAAAAGAGGTGGAGCATACATTACTTCCTAAGGGCAAGCTGTCATGCTGAGCTTTGTGTCATTCTCATTTTAAGGTCTTCCACTACAGGTGTATTAGTTTTGACATGATTTTCCTTGCTATCTCATTAGAGAAACAGCAAACCTGCTGAGATGTAGGGTTTTTCCCTTATAATTCTCTCCTACAGGGAGCTGAGGGTGGGGAAGAAATTGATCAAAATGAAGATCACCTGAAAATCAGTTCTGTGAAACTGGGTTCCCTGCTGTTAACAGGGAGTGCTGGCAGGAAAGCTGTGTTACTGTATTTGCTTTTCTTTAAAAGATAGTTGTCTTGCCCTGGGTAGGGAGGGAACAACACTGAAAAAATTATACAATCTGAAGAGAAACCAGAGATGATCAACCTGCCCAGCTGCTTGTAGCAACCCTCAGAAGCTGCTGTCTGGATACTGGGGACCAATCATGTTTATATATATATATACATATATACTTATATATTTAATCTATTCTCCTATTCCTTTTTTTTTTTTTTTTTTTTAAGAAGTGTTGAATCTTGGAGTGTCCCAGTGGCATAGTGCTAATGGAAAGAGGGGCTAGAGACTCAGCTCTGAGATAAATTCAGTACAGTGGGGGAAGGGTATGGAGTTGTTTCTAATCCTTCTTTGCAGCTCACAGGTCCTGGAGCAGAATAGGGCCATCAAAGACCTTCGTGTAATTTAGAGCAGTCTCGGGGCTGTTCTAAATTATGCCTGTTGGCTCATAGCATCAAATCACCATTCTGGTGGCTGGATATTGTGATCCTGTAGCCACACCCAGTTTTCTGTAGTGCTGACTCCATTCCTGGCACTGCAAGGGGGTGGACTGGCATAGCAACACTGTCTGAGGCAGCTGGAGATTTCCCTCAGATCTTTGTGGCTTCTTGTTGCTTTCTGCAGCTGGAGTGGCACAAAGTAGCTGGAGCAGGACTGAGGATCTGGTCCATTGCTACTAATTCTTCACTAACCTGCACCTTGTGTAGCCATTTAGGCCCTCATGTCAGAAATCTCTGACGATAAAATATGCTACAACTTTTCATGGGTATAACTTCCCAATCCTTGGGTTCACTCAAGCTGTGAGATGCAAAATCAACAGTGGGGGCAAAACTGACTGCTTGCCATCTTTAATGATCCCATCCCGCACTCCTGAACCTGGGACTGGGAGAGGGTAGGTTTGGCCTCTGACACAAGTTATGACAGCATAAGATTCTCTCTTACCTATGGCAGCTAGTAATGACTCTGTCCTGCCACAATCCTACCATGCTCCCTCCCTTAGGAGCTGTGAGTCACCAAGGGGTGCCTCTACATCAGGGAAATCCTCAGTGGGATGATTAAGGAAGCTTTGCAGCCCCACTGTGCTGCTCTGGCCGTGCAGGGAGCCACAGTGGTGCCCAAGATCTGGCCTTAACTGACTACAAAAGAGGCAAGATACTAGAGAAGCAGGCCCAGTGAAAGCACCATGTTTTATAATTTCTTAAAACCTCTTTTTTTTTTTTTATGTGAAGCTATTGTATCTTTCAAGAAAGTATTGAATAAAGTTTCCAGGTACTCAGGTAGTGAACATTAACATAGCAGTGTTTCCTTCCATGTAACTGTGCCTATTTATACTCGCTGACAGTCTGGCTCAGGGTGCTTTGAGCTAGACTTCTTAGTGCATAGGGATGCAGTGCATCTCAAATAGGAGAGTGTTGTGCAGTGGAGTTTGGTTCCATCTGTCATCTCACATCATGTCATTTAATGCAATGCAAGTGATAAATACAAACCAGAGTGACTCATTGCATCTCAGCTCATAAGACGACTTAGCTGAAAGATGCACTTTTGGGGCAGATTTAAAAAAAGGGGGGTGGGGGGATGGTGACTTTTGTGACATTGCATTAAAAAAAGGATCAGTATCTTAAACTATGCAAATAATGACATCAGCCAAACCCAGAAATAGATTGTCTGTGCATGATATTTGTGGTACAGGGAGAATATAGTGGGTAAATATAGATGTATATATTCTGTTGGATTTTTTTAGAGCGAGAGAGAGAGTAACCTCTCTACTTCAGTTGCTTAATAGTTTTCATTATGAAAAATAGGTTTGACCTTTATTTGAAGAGCTGTAACACCTCCAGGAGTGCAACATGACTTTAAAATCTGGCAAGGGGATAGTCCTGGGTTGCCCTCTTGTTAATATTTATCCAAATTATAAACTCTTAAATAACACCATTTCCCCGACTGTGGTTCAAAACAATGGCACACTCCCAACACCTGTAGTACTGTGTGCACTCGCTCAGTGTCTTATGCTCGGGCTGAAACTGCTGAAACTGCAGGTGGGAAGCAGACAAAATGGAACATTCCTTATCACCATCATCCTCCAAATACCATTTGGACTAGGGAAGCACTCCTATACTGCACTGTGAATCATGAAAATAATGAATTCTAGACTTCTGTTAAATACTCTTGTCTTTGACAAGGCCTCAATGGCTTTACAGCTAAGAATATCACTAAAATTCCTAATGTGGCACACACAAGTTTCAGCCACACAATCTCATATGATTTTGAATACCAGTTACTATCTTATTAGAAGATTCATGCTGCAATGTTTTTTCCTCACTTGTTTTTCTCCTGTTCACTGTGTCAAGTACTCCCTCGCCCCCAGCACAATGTATTTTGAGTGAAGCCAAAATGATCATGGTCAATGGTTTTTAAACAGCATCTTTGTCATAAGTATAACATATGCTGGAAAACAAAAAGACAATAAAATAAGTGTCATTCCATTTGTTGGAAATATTAGGGTAGCTGTTACTGAAGAACTGCAGTAGTACAAGTACAAAATATTGTACGTCTGCAGTTTCTAAAAAAATGCAGTGTTTATTGTTTAATTATTTTGTGATTATAGTGATGGAATGTTTTAGAGACGATAGTTGGGATCCGGAAGATTTTTTATTTTCTCTCTCCTCACATTATATAATTGTTGTTAAAGATCAAATTTTATGTGCCTCTTTTGCTTCATTCAGAATTTTTTTTTTCTCTGAGAAAATCAGTTTCCCTGGCATTAAAACATCCGTATTATCAAAGAGAAATCTAATGTACTGGAGTAAATGTTCTCACTTGTACAAAGATTTCAGAGGGGTAGCCGTACAAGGATTCTTTGTTGTTCTCACTTGTACAAAGTTTATTACCCCAAACTTTTACTGGTGCAATTTGCCTTTCCATAGCTTTTGTATATGATCCCTGCAGGGAATTACATTCATTCTGCATTGATATTGGCTGCACTCCTTTTCCACATTAGTTCATTTTCACTCTTGCATCTCAATATAATAGTCACGTGTCCCATTGCAAACTCAGCAACTGTTTTGTTGAATATAGATATAATGTAAGTACACTAGAAGAAGGGCTAATATGTTATTTTATTTCAGAATTGTAATCTTTCATGGTTATAGACCCTTCTTATGTAAAGCTCTTCTGGGCTAAATTCTTCCTTCCAGTGCATTTATGACCAGGGGCGGCTCTAGACATTTCGTTGCCCTAAGCATGGCGGCATGCCGTGGGGGCGCTCTGTCGGTCACTGGTCCCGTGGCTCTGGTGAACCTCCTGGTAGACCTCCCGGTGGACCGAAGCCGCGGGACCAGCGGACCCTCCACAGGCATGGTGCCGAAGGCACCTTGCCTGCTGCCTTCCTGGCGACCGGCAGAGCGCCCCCCGTGGCATGCCACCCCAAGCACACACTTGGAGTGCTGGGGCCTGGAGCCGCCCCTGGTTATGACCATGAGATAAATCACTATGAGGAATTTAGCTCATTCACTTTTATTATGTAACATGAACTTACACTTTAAAGATATTTTTCCCTAATTGACTTCTTGTCCAGAGCATGAACTTCTTTTTAGGAGTACTCACCTTGATTTTTCTAGTCAATAAAACCTGTAAAATAATTTTAATATCAAAATTAGGATTTCTTTTCCTGTTTAGTACAATGGAGTTATAGCTTGTTAAAATACCCAGCCCAAGGTTAAAGTCTTGAGCATTATAAATTATTCCAAAAAATGGCAGAACAAAACTCCAGCTCTCCATTAATTCAGTTTTACCCTTTTTCCTTTGGCAATATTCTAAGTGATTCATGTTTTTTTATCTTATAGTGAGAGAGTAGCAGCTGAATCCTATTAGAATACTAAGAAGTTTTTTTGTAAAGGCAATAGGCATATCATGTCAAGTTTGTCTAGTCACTGATATCCTGGATTAAACATGTAATGTGTAGTGATTGATGCAAGATCTCCAATTCCGTTACTTATTCTACAAACGGAGCCGTATTAGAAAATCAGCACACTAAAGGGCATGATGAGGACCTCATGGTTAAGAAGCAGGAGGGATTTGTCTGTTACTGGACTATTCAAGGTAAATTAGTTTTCAGATACGTAAATGAGATCTATCACTACATATTTAAAGCTGACACATTCTGTGTGTACAGTGCAAACTAGGGAAGGACTCCAGTTCATCATAAATCCATAGTGGTCTCCATTTTCATCCTGTTTCTTCAAGGGATATATGTAACTCTAGGTACACTGAAATAGGTTATATGCTGTAGACGTAGGGCATGTCTACTCTATGATATTAGGTCAATTTTATAGAAGTCAATCTTTAGTAATCAAGTGTATACAGTCGATCATGCATGTTCCCACTAAGCGCATTAGGTTGGTGGAGCGCGTCCTCAATACCATGGCTGGCATCGACTCATGGAGTGGTGCACTGTATAGTAGCTATCCCACAGTCCTTGCTGCCCATTTGAATTATGGGTTTAGCTCCCAATCCCTGATGGGGCAAGAACATTGTCGCGGGTGGTTTTGGGTACATGACATCAGTCTCTGCCCTCTTTCCTTGAAAGCAACAGCAAACAATCATTTTTGCGCCTTTTCCCCTGGGTTATCCATACAGATGCCATAGCACAGTAAGCATGGAGTCTGCTCAGCGGCACGCTGCTATTGTGAGCATTGTAAACACCTTGCACGTTATCCTTCAGTATGTGCAGAGCCTAACGGGAGTCTCCAGCATGAGGAAGATTGTGAGGAGAACATGGACACAAATGTTCCTGGAAGCATGGGATGTGGCAATTGGGATATCATGGTGGCATTGAGGTATGTTGATACAGTAGAACACAAATTCTGGGCCTGGCAAAGAAGCACAGACTGTTGGGACCACAAAGTGTTGCAAGTATGGGCTGATTCCCAGTGGCTACGAAACTTTTGCATGAGTAAGGAACTTTGGGTTGCTTTCTCCCATCCTGAAGCACAAGCATAGCAAGATGAGAGCTGCCCTGACAGTTGAGAAAGCGAGTGGCGATTGCCCTGTGGAATCTTGCAATGTCTTACTGCTACCGGTCAGTCAGTAATCAATTCGGAATGGGCAAATCTATTCTGGGGGCTGCTGTGATTCAAGTAGCCAGGGCAAACAATTCCCTTCTTCTAAGAAGGGTAGTTACTCTGGGAAATGTGCAGATCATAGTGGATGGCTTTGCTGCAATAGGGTTCACTAACTGTGGTGGGGCGATAGACGGAACGCATATCCCTATTTTGGCACTGGACTACCTTGCCAAAGAGTACATAAACTGCAAGGGGTACTTTTCAATAGTGTTGCTAGCACTGGTGGATCACAAGGGCCATTTCACCAACATCAACGTGGGATGGTCGGGAAAGTTCAAGATGCTCGTATCTTTCGGAACTCCAGGCTGTTTGGAAAGCTGCAAGAAAGAACTTTCTTCCCAGACCAGAAAATTACCATTGGGGATGTTGAAATGCCAATAGTTATCCTTGGGGACCCAGCCTAACCCTTGCTCTCATTACTCATGAAGCTGTACACAGGCAGTCTGGACAACAGTAAGGAGCAGTTCAACTATAGGCTGAGCAAGTGCAGAATGATGGTAGAATGTGCCTTTGGACATTTAAAGGGGTGCTGGTGCAGTTTGCTGAGTAGGATAGACCTCAGTGAAAGCAGTATTTCCATTGTTGTTGCTGCTTGCTGTGTGCTCCATAATATCTGAGAGAGTTAGGGGGAGAATTGTATGCCAGGGTGGGAGGTTGAGGCAGATCGCCTAGTGGCCAATTTTGAACAGCCAGACACCAGCACAATTAGAAGAGAGCACCAAGGCATGCTGCACTTCACAGAGGCTTTGAAAAGCAATCTCATGTCTGACCAGGCTATGGTGTGACAGTTGTGTGTGTTTGTCCTTGATGCAAACCTGCTCCCTTTGGTGAATGTACTTCCTTGTAAGCCAACCCCCCATTTCTCCCTTTGATCACAGCTGGCACAGGAAATAAAGTCCCTATTGTTCTGAATCCATTCATTCTTTATTTGTTAAAAAATACTTGAGATCACTAACAACACTGACTAGTAAAAGGAAGCCTGGATATACAAAAGGTTTGATAATGGGTGGGGTGGGGGAGGAAGGAAAGATGAAGCCACATTGCTTATTGTAGCCACATCACAAATCAAAGCTGTTTGAATGACAGCCCTCTGTTGCTTGGACCATCCCCTGGAGTTGTGTTGCAGGGTGCCCACAGCCTCACTCCCCCAGCGTTCTTCGGCATCTGGGTGAGGAGGATATGGAACTTGGCGAGGAGGGCAGGCGGTTGGTTACACAATGGCTGCAGCGGTGGTCTGTATTCTAGCTGTCTTTCCTGCAGCTCCACCAGATGCCTCATCATATCCATTTGCTCCCCATTAGCCTTGGTGGAAAAACTTTCACACCAAGTATGTGCACAAGAAAATATATTTCTCTTGTTTTAAAGTAATTTAATACAACCATAAAAAAATATTGCTCCTCTTTCAGCAGAGCATCACAGGACCCATTCTGCAATTCCCATTCAGAAAAAAACTCAGTGAGACTGATTCTCCACTGCCTTGACCCTTATGTAAATATTTATCCTGGTGCAAAGAAAAGATCTGACTTCAATACAATAAAGCCTTGCACATGTATTCATAGCAGGACCAAGGCTTTCTTCGATGAAGTCAATTCTTATTTATAGGGTGCTCTGCAGATATTAGCATTTACGTCTATGTAGGAGTACTAAGTGTTATCAATCCCATTTTGCATAGAGGGAAGTTGAGGCAAAGAGATTAAGTGACTTGTTCAAGTCAGAAAAAAGATTCAGTATGACAGCAAGGATTAGAATCTTAGAGTAGCTGGCTTCCACTCCCATGCTCTGGCTACTACATCAAACCTTTTTGAGGATGAATTATAATGAACAACATACATTCTGACCATGTGTAGCAGTAGTAAATGAAGTCTTAAAGAATGCACAGAAAGAATAAAACAGTAGCAATAATGAAGAGTACACATGGGTAAGAAAGGACAAGGTGCCTTTTAGTCATATCTGCTGAAGAGAGAGCAGGAATACAATTTATGCAATAGAAAGTATTCAATATGTTTGACTTGAGAGCTGGTTGGAAATAGCATGAATATATTTCTTTTAGAATCTGTTCCTCGGGATGTGTTTTGCTATCTGTGAAGACAACTTAGTAAGTATGTTTTCTTAGCATAAAAGCTCTTTCCATTCTTTTTGCTGAGCCAAGTATAAAACATGAAATATTCTAAAGCCGTGGGGTGGTGATGATGATAATAAAGATTCTGACTTCTAATTGCAGCCTGCAAATAAATATTTAATCATTCAAAGCAATGCCTGTCCTATGAGTTGATTGAAAAGGACAGATTTATTTACTAGTAATTGAAAACAATTCCTTCATTAACTTCAGTTGAGGGTGCTTAGCACCACCCAGGAAATGCTCAACACTTCCAGCTAAACACTTTTCCTATCTGCTTGTCAAAACAAGGCCTCCCTGGCAGCAGATGTGCTATGCTTCTAGTGGCCAAAGGGGCAAGCAAGGATTTGCAGAGATACAGGATGTTGAGGGTGAACCCATGTGCAAGCCTATTCTGTTCAGTCTCCCAGTGTAGCTGTGCTCAGAGTTGTGGGGGAGCAGCAGATTCATGACTGCACAGATCCTTCAGTGCTCTGTCCAGGAGAGGTGGTATGGGAGGAGCATTACTTATAAATTTGCTTCCATAGTTTCTGCTGAGTGGCTTCATAGCCTTCTTGATCCACCTACATCCCCTGAGGCCAGTGCATAAAAATGAGTCCCTTTGCATACAGCATTCCAGCTTGAGGGTTTGTACTCTCTTTGGAGTGTGGAAAGGGATTGCAGGTCACAGGTAATATAAAACAAGGGTTTTACATGAACAAAAATGTTTAGTACCAAAATATTTTGAGTGTAATCTTTAAAATAAACTCTTTTTGTGTGATTAATCTTGGATAGACAAACAACCAAAGATAATAGTCACAGTGCTAACTGCAGCAGCAGTTACAAAGCCTGAAGGTGGATTAGAATTTATTTTTGTAATGCTTGGATACAGTACGTTTTTGTCAAAGTAGTAGTGATTAGTTGGAAAAAAATATTCATGATGATACTTGGCAAACATGTTTCGCCTTTATATTTAGAACACTTCAAAGTATAAATATCAATGAATAATCCTATAAAAAAGATTCTCCAATGTTTGATATCCTAAGTGATGCACTAGTTTCGCTTAATACCATTGTCTATCTGTTAGTTTTTGTATTCATATACAAAAACAATTTATATAAATTACATCTGTAACCCTAGTTGCATGCATAGATTTCAAGGATATGGCAATTGTCGGAAATATTCCGTGAATGGGAGTTTGAGTTCAAATGCGCATTATGGTTGGTGTACCTATCAGCATTCATACAAAAGTGACATACTTGTATGGAAATGACAGATATAATATTTAGTTGAAAGTAGTTTTTATTGGTGGGAACAAAAAGGACAGTCTGAGGGTAAAACTTCTATATTTTTATTTCAGGAAAAATTTAGACATGTCCTCAAAAGGAGAGTAGCTAGCAGGCATGACTACAACCATTTTTTCTCCCAGCCAGCTAGTGGAGAGAAACATGCAAGTCAGTTTGTGGAATCAAAGCAGAACTGATGAGGACTGTAGAAAGAAAAAAAAAATCAACAACCCAGAGTTTTAAACATACCAGCTTTGCTAAAGTTTTTGCTGTATGCAATTTGAGTAAATTACCAAAAACCTATGTGCTTTGAAGATATTCCTTCTAAAACATTTCATGGTGAAATCTGACAAGTGTATACATACAATGATTTGTTCAATGTCTTGCTTCTACCCCCCACCCCCCACCCACAGATATCTTCTATGCAAAAGTGTACAGTCCTCCCAAATTTCCTGCTGGTTAGGCTAAACAGGTGGCTCATTGTGAGAGTGTTCAATGGTGGACTAGAGCTGTACAAATTGAACTCAAAATTGGCTTTCTTTTCCCAATTCCAATAGCTTCCTCTAACATTCAGTTCTTTGTTAAGATTTTTTTGCTTTCATGAATATTTTAAATTAAACTTGCATGTATGTCTAAAAATCTGAGCGGGCTTTCCATAGGGCTTTTTGTGCTTTGAGCTGTGTTGATCATACACGTTTCTTTTTCTAGTCCCCTGACTGAATGATCTTATCCCATAAACTCAGGTGCAGCCATTTTCTGAAGTTGTATTGGAGGGAGAGGCTGTATGTTGTCTTTTCTCTCAGAGAATTTTTTAAAAGTTAGAAAATAAAAACCTATCCCTTACACATCCAATTTTGTATCTGTTTAAATCTCTAGACTCCCTATTGTTCTGAATCCATTCATTCTTTATTTATTAAAAAATACCTGAGATCACTGACAGCGCTGACTAGTAAAAGGAAGCCTGGGTGTACAAAGAGTTTGATAACGGGTGGGGTGGGGGAGGGAGGAAGGAAGGACTAGATATGATAAATCGATCCCCGCTGGACCGATCACTGCCCGCCAGTTCGGCCGGTAGTGAAGATGTACCCTCAGGCTCTGGTATTGAGTTTGAGTGACGAGTACAGGCTCTGGGCTGGGCAGAGGGGTGGGGGTGCAGGATGGAGTGTGGGGTGCAGGCTCTGTGAGGCAATATAGATGCAGGGGGTGGTTGGGGTGCAGGCTCTGGGAAAGAGTTTGGCTGAGGGAGGGGTTCAGACTCGGGGAAGGAGTTTGGGTGCTGGATGCAGGCTCTGGGCTGGGACAAAGGGTTGGGGTGCAAGAGGGAGTGCAGGGCATTTGGCTGAGCTGGGGATGAGGAGTTTGGGAGTGCAGCAGGCAAGCTGCCCTGGGACTAAGGAGGGGGGCCAGAAAGGAGGACTCCCCTCCCCCCCGAGCCCTCTCCCCACCAACAGCAGTGAACTCTAGGGGAGAGAGGAAGTGGTGGGGGCACCCCAGCTCCCCCAGCACGACACTCACCCAAGCTCTCCCCTTCTCCCAAGTGCAGCTCAGGAGGTCCACTCGGAGTTGCCTGCTGGGGGGTGGCTACCATGTGCCTCCTCCCTCCACGTAGGGTGACCAAACAGCAAGTGTGAAAAATCAGGAGAGGGGGTGGGGAGTAATAGGTGCCTATATAAGACAAAGCCTCAAATATCAGGACTGTCCCTATAAAATGGAGACATCTGGTCACCCTACCTCCGCACAGCAGCTGCTTCAGCCTGCCCTCAGCACCACTCCCTTGTAGCTGGCAGTGGATTGTGAGGGAGCGCAGCACAGAGCTGCAGGGGGCAGCTGCCTGCTGCCTGGGGCAGGCAGGGATGCTTGGGGGAGGCGCACAGGGACAGCAGGCAGGGCCAGGAGATGCTCCGGGGGAGGTGTGTGGGGGTAGCAGGTGGGGCTGGAGGGCAGACTCAGCCCCGAACATTGGTGGAGGCGGGCCCCTGGGCCTTGAATTTTCTGGAGCCAGAGGTGGCTCTAGGAATTTTGCCGCCCCAAGAAAGACAGGCAGGCTGCCTTCTGCAGCTTGCCTGCGGACGGTCCGCTGGTGCCGCGCCTTCAGCGGACCTCCCACAGGCGTGCCTGTGGAAGGTCCGCCGAAGCCACGGGACCAGGGGACACTCTGTAGGCAAGCTGCAGAAGGCAGCCTGCCTGCCGCCCTCGCAGCGCTGGCAAAGCGCCCCCCGCAGCTTGCCACCCCAAGCACACACATGGCATGCTGGGGCCTGTAGCCGCTCCTGGCTGGAGCGCGGGCACCACGAGCCTATATAGCTTGCCGCCCCTGGTTGGGGAATATGGAGGTATAGTATAGTGCAAGGGTGGCCAAACTTACCCTCCAAGTCACATACAATAATCTTCAGAAGTTAGGGAACCGCAGGGCATGCCTTTTGGGGCTCAGGGCTTCTGCCCTGTTGGCCATGACCC
Source organism: Chelonoidis abingdonii (assembly GCF_003597395.2). Classification (NCBI taxonomy): domain Eukaryota; kingdom Metazoa; phylum Chordata; order Testudines; family Testudinidae; genus Chelonoidis; species Chelonoidis abingdonii. Next base: position 202,556,902 of record NC_133770.1, read on the forward strand.
CGCTCCTGCTGAAGCCCTAGCACCCTCCATGGGGTAAAGCCTTGAGACCTCTCTCCCCTCAAGATTTCAGCCCTGATCCCCACCACCAGTCTAGCAGGCAAAGAATTGGGGGAGGGGGGCGTATTCCACAAACCTCACTTTAAATGTAAAAGAGCTGCATGTGACTGGTGAGTTGCAGTTTGGCCACCTCTACTGCAGAGTAACTATGCCATTTGTAACCTGCCAGTTTCCCCTTACATAAGAGGATGTTGAAGGGGGCTGGTTAAACCAGTGCACAGGAGAAGACTGGAATCTTTGGTTTTGTACCATGTTTAAAGGAGACCTCATCTGTGCATTCCTTTTAGATTCCTGTACTCCCCAAGGCCATTAGTCCTATTGTCTCAAGTGTCGTTAGTTCTTAAGATTTCCTGGGAAATGCTTTCCATTTATTAAAATGAGAGTGATGTGGGAGCGCCACTATAGTTAAGTTTGCATCATGGCATCTGTTTGAAGGTAGATCTTTCTAAGTTCTCTAAAATTTACATGCGTAGTTAGATTTCTTTGAAAATTAGTGTGCCTCAGGAGGATGCAAGTTGAGGTTAGGGACCCAAATCTGGAGTCATGTGAGCCTGAGATATAAGCCCTCCAAAACTAGCCATTTTTACAAAAAAAGTTCCTAGGTGTTTTGCTCCAAGCTACAGCTCGGTGTAATGTGATGTGGGTTGAAATGATCTCATTCTGTCAAGTTTTACCCAAGGATCTGTGTGACACCCACTAAATCTTTGGCAGATGAAAACTGAGAACTGTATTTAAGAAAATGTACATTTTTTACATGGGTTGTGTGTGTGTGTGGGTTGCAACTCTGCAACTCCCCACCCCTTCAGCAGTCATTTATAGTATCTAGAGAGGTAACACTTCAGATAACATAGCACATCTCCTCACTCTTGTGTGACTCAAACCCTCTCACACACGCCCGGTGCCCTTGCATGTTGGTGGGTTGACAGCTGTTATATTTTCAACAGTTTCAATCTGTTATCGCTTAAACTGTGGAAGTGGGAACACTGCACCATCTTTAACAGGACACAGAAACTTTTTACAGTAGAACTCCCAATATATTGCAGTGATCATGAAAACCTTTAGACCCGCGTTAAAAAAACCCTGGCAGATTAAATTATTTATCTGTCAGCTGGCAAATCCATTTAAAAAAATGGCCAGGCCAGTGAAATACTGGCCAGACAGTGACCCTATGCATATGCCAATACAAGAAACCAGCTAGAGGATTTCACAGTCGCACTATTTTATATGCTTTAAACTTAGCTCTTGTAAATTCCCTAAAATCCAAATGGTTACTCTGCTTGCTTTGAAGTTTAGTGTGCCTCATAAGGGTGCAGGGGACCATTACTGATCCAAATTATGGGTTTACGTGATGGAGGGACTCCCAGGTTACAGGCCCGCCCCGCAAAATGGTTTATTTCTGCTGTCTTGTACCTTTAATCTAAGAGATATTAATGAAAGGAAAAACAATGAGGCCTCCTTGTGGCACCTTAGAGACTAACACATTTATTTGGGTATAAGCCTTCATGGGCTAAAACCCACTTCATCAGATTGACGGAGTGGAAAATACAATAGAGAGGTATAAATACACAGCATATGAAAAAGATGGGAGTTGCCTTACCAGTTCTAATGAATCAATTCAAGTAAGATGGAAGTGGGCTATTCTCAACAGTTGACAAGAAGGGAGGAAAAATCACTTTTGTAGTGCTAATCCACATCCCTGAGTGAAGTAAGTTATACTGAGCTAAGCGCCAGTGTGGACAGTGCTATGTCAGCGGGCAAGCTTCTCCGAACAGCACAGCTACTGCCTTTCACAAAGGAGGCATTATTAAGCCAACCGGAGAACTCTCTCCCATTCGCTTAAAGTGTCTTCAGCAGAAGCACTATGTCATGCAGGTTCTCTGCCGCTTAGGTGCTCTAGTGTAGACAGAGCCTTAGTCCACACCTGATCAGCTGAGCTTCGTCCTCTAATCAGGGGTTGCTTCTCCAGCATAATCCCTATCACACTAATTGGCCCTTTCTCAGCTTTCTTAACCCTTTCAGAGCTTTTGTGGGGTGAACATGCCTTCACAATAGCATAAAAATATGTGCTCTGACACTCCAGTGTTTCTCTGAGATGGTGTACATCTAGCGGACAGGATCATTCTCTCAGTATCTTGGAATAGAAACCCCATCTGTAATTTCTCTCTCTGACCCCACCACAAGCTCCACTCTATAGCCATTATGAAACATTAACAGGGACACTGTTCACAATTGCCTTTGCTACAGGCACTGCATGTGAATCAGGTTATAGGAGGGGGGAAGTAACAGTAATAGAAATATTTATACACCAGGGAGTGAAGGCGCCAGGGAGCTGTGTTACCTGGTTGCGGTGGGGAGCCTGGTGCAGTAGTCGGGAGGGACTAGGTTTTAGAGGGGAAAACAATGACTCTGGGGAGGTGTGTGAAAGCAGGGCTGCTCAGAGGTGATGGTTCATGGGTGTATGGCTCAGTATGCAAATTGCAGGACATGATATGAACAAAAGCCTAAATGACTACTAATTCCAACAACTTTTTTTTTCTGTTTTAAAAAGAAAAATTAAAAAACACCTAGGAAATTCAATGGCAATTTTTTTTCATGTTAACACAGAGTTAAGGTTGTTTGGTTGTATGTTATCCCCTTTCAGAATGCTGAGTTGACCAAAACTGAAACCTTTGAAAACCAGGAAATGCATTTTTATAGTTGCCCATGCAACCTTCCCTCTTCCAGCAATGCCCAAAACACATTGTCCTTTAATAGTATCAAATGGAATCCTGTGGCTGAGAGTGAATGCATCATAAAAGGAGATGAAGAGCATATACACTTTAGCAACCATGGGGCAGACAGAGTAAAGATAATGTGGGTATATTGGGGCATTGCTGAAAGAGGCCAGCAGCAAGGTTGTATGGGTATTTTAACTGTACCTCCACTGTTTTCAGAGGTTTCAGTTTTGCTTAACTCAGCATTCTAGTATATTTGACTACATCAAGCAATCTTGACTCTGTATTAATGTAGGGTTTTGGCCATTAAATAGTATTTTAGATTTAATTTATGGAGTATTTGAAGCTTCTATGCCTCATGTTGCTTTAGATACATAAAGGAAAAGTCCCTTGGGAAATGTCTGGGATTCTATGTTTCATCATTGGTCTAGTGTAGACCTGCCAACAAACACTACTGGGTATGCTGATGAAACTTACGTTGTTCAGGGGTGTGAAAAAGACACCCCTATGAGCAACACAAGTTACAGCAACCTAAGCGCTGTCAACACCAGTGCTATGTTGGCAGGGGATGCTCTTCCAGCAACATAGCTTCTGCCTGTCATGGCGGTGGAGTAATTATGCCAATGGGAAATAGCTCTCCCATTGGCATAGAGCATCTTTACCAGATGTGCTAGAGTGGCACAGCTTCATCAGCGGAGCTGAACTGCTGTTGCGCTTTTAGTGTAGATCTGCCCTATATTTCTGGCAGAGATCTACACTCCTCCTGCTTCTGGTACTATTGCTTTGCCAGTTAGGTCCCCTTTTTCTCATATTGCTGTTTGCATTGAGCATTATAGTCCGACAGCAAACTCATGTGACATTTATCTGAAAAGACTGAACTGTTGCTAGAGCTGCAGCATGTATCTGTCAGTGTACTCTCTTTTTTAATAACTAATTATATAAAGGCACTTGTTTCTTATACCAAACTGGAATTCAAAAGTATAGTGTATTTCATATGCAGGCATTATCTAGTCATTTTTCTGTCTCTCCTATTTCAACATTTGTCACTGAGATCCGAAGTATGTTTTCTGTGTTGTTTTTTGTAACTTTAATTAAGAAATATCTCGGAAACAGGATGGAACCAGATTTGTAGTTTTCTTTCTTCTCTCATTCTTTTTAAATATACAAAAAAGGGCCAGAAACTGCAGTAGTTTGTTTTGTTTGCTGTTTTTTGCTGATCCTGTGAATGGTGCAAGCTTTCAGAACAATGAGCATGCAACCAATATAAGTTCTTGTACTTCCACAGTTGTCGCCTTCTGAATATATATCTTGCAAGACTGGGGACTGTTCTGCATAGAGAGAAGCATCATGCAGGTAAAGGCCCATAGTTGATAGTTATTATTTTAGTAGTGACCGTCAATATTGCCTCAATAACAGCATTTTAGATCCAGTCTATTGGCACTCTTAACCTGCTGAATATTTCTTTAGTGGTGAATCCATTTTAGGGATAGTGTCATAGCTTTAATATAGGCACTATTTTCTGAATTGTACGTTGTGTTATGGACAGTATTCAGGTTATTGAATATGAACTATTGCTGTACAGCACACATTTAAAGGTGTTTGGATTGCTTGCTTTTATGACCAAAGTGGTGTTTTTGCATTTCTCTATTTTCTTAGTTTTTAGAGTTCAGTTGATTTGTAATTCTGATTTTTGCGGTTCTTATTATCATGTATTGTATTTCTCTAATAATTATGAGGAATTATTGGTGATGAGGTCAGCTCTCCTTTTGGTTCATTTGATGAGTGGTCTTATTTCCATGGTGATATTTGATGGTTGGTTTTTGGCTTTTGTGAACAGTACTGTCACTGATAACTATTTGAACTCGATCTTTCTTAAATGCTTCAATATATTTAAAATGAGGGCGAAACTGGAACAATTCAGTTTTCAAATGTATTAAACAAACACACTGCAAATCCTTCTATTGCTTGAGGGTACAGCAAAGCAACAAAAAGTCTTATTCATTTGAGCTCCCCTATTTAAAGTGATACTTTGAGTTAATGACAGCCAACGTTTGATAGCTTTAGTAATGTGATTTTTTTTTCTGTTTTAATTGCCTGGGTAAGTAATTTTGCTTGAGATAACTGCATAGTATTTTAAATTTTATTTTGGAATCTCAGAGTCATAGATTTTAAGGTCAGAATGGACCATCATCATTGTCTAGTCTAACCTCCTACACAATGCAGTCTGCAGATTCTCACCCACCCACTCCCGCAACAAACCGCTAACCTATGTCTGAGCCACTGAAGTCCTCAAATCATGGTTTAAAGACTTTAAGGTGCAGAGAATCCTCCAGCAAGTGACCCGTACCCCACACTGCAGAGAAAAGCGAAAAACCCGCAGGGCCTTTGCCAATCTGCCCTGAAGGAAAATTCCTTCCTGAGCCCAAATATGGCGATCAGCTAAGTCCTGAGCATTTGGGCAAGACTCACCACCCGGACACCCAGGAAATAATTTTCTGTAGTAACTCAGATCCCACCCTTTCTAACATCCCATCGGGCATATTTACCGCTAATAGTAAAAGATCAATTAATTGTCACAATTAAGCTATCCCATCATACCATCCCCTCCATAAATTTATCAAGTTTAGTCTTGAAGTCAGATATATCTTTTTGCCACCACTGCTCCCCTTGGAAGGCTGTTCCAGAACTTCACTCCTCTGATGGTTAGAAACCTTTGTCTAATTTCAAGTCTAAACTTTCTGATGGCCAGTTTATATCCATTTGTTCTTGTGTGCACATTGGTACTAAGTTTAAATAATTCCTCTCCCTTCCTAGTATTTATCCCTCTAATATATTTATAGACAGCAATCTTATCTCCCCTCAGTCTTCTTTTGGTTAAGCTAAACAAGCTGAGCAATTTGAGTCTCCTTTCATAAGACAGGTTTTCCATTCCTTGGATCATCCTAGTAGCACTTCTCTGTACCTGTTCCAGTTTGAATTTATCCTCTTAAACATGGGAGACCAGAACTGCACACAGTATTCCAGATGAGATCTCACCAGTGCTTTGTATAACGGTACTAACAGTTCTATCATGAAATCATAGAGTTTGCAGTTCTAACGAAGGGCAGAAGGGAGTACAGCAAAATAGAGACAATGGATTTCAGGAGGTGGATTTTGGTAAGCTCAGAGAACTGATAGGTAAGGTCCCATGGGAATTAAGACTGAGGGGAAAAACAACTAAGGAGAGTTGGCAGTTTTTCAAAGGGACACTATTAAGGGCCCAAAAGCAAGCTATTCCGATTGGTAGGTGTCACAGAGTCCCCGGGCGATGCTCTGGAACAGCTCCCCACAAAGCCAGGCAGGACATTGGGGAGCCTCCTCTCCCTTGGAGCAGACTTGTTCAGGCAAGAAACTCACACTCTTCACCTCCGGGGTCTGTCTTGGAGCACAATCTCCCTGTCTATACTTGTATTCATGCGACCGTCTTGCGCTACTCTTTCGTAGCGCTTCCCACATGCGAACTCGCCCCAGCGGGGTCCTGGGGGTAAGCCACAGGGTCCTGCATCCCCTACTTTGCATCAGACGTGACTTTACCGCACAAGTAAAACATGAGGTGGTTTATTACGGATGACGGAAACAGAGGTCTAAAACCAGAGCTTGTAATGAGTAACAGCGAACCGAGGACCCCTCGCCAGGTCCATTCTGGGGGTCAGTTGAGCAAACCCCAGGCTCTGCACTTCACTCCGTTCGTCCCCAGCCTAGCTCCAGAACTCCTCCACCGCCCTCTCAGCCCCGTCCTCTTCTGCTCAGTTCCCCCACATTTCCCGGCCAGGAGTCACCTATCCTTTCTGCAACACGCTTCAGTTGGCACCTTTGCAGAGGAGGGGCCCAGGCCATCAGCTTGCATAGGAGACATGATGCCAGGCATTAGGTGCACTGCGCCCTGCTCTGCAGCAACACACCACCCTTATGCCACCCACCTTAGATCTTAAAGAACTGCTAGGGACCTGAGGCACCACGACAGAATTCAGCAGCAAATCATTCAAGTACATCCCAATTCGTCAGCAGTAGATAGATAGAAAATGTGGCAAAAGACACCTTGGGCTTAAGCCGCGAGATTTGCATGACCTACAAAATAAAAAGGAGTCAATAAAAAATGGAAACTAGGGTCATATTACAAACGATATAGGCAAACAACACAGAGAATAGCAGGGCACAGATAGAAAGGCAAAGAGCACAAGAGTGAGATCAGCTAATAACTACGCTATGGTGAATAAAGGGAAACAAGAAGACTTTATCAACTTGAGTAAAGGAACCAAAGTGTATCACCTATCACGAGAGGAAACCCACGTACATGGAAATGGAAATCAGCAGAGATGCCACCTGCATGTACCACTGATCGTTTTTCGAGGGGGAGAACCACTACAGCAGTTATACTTGACGAGAGATCACGTACACTGATGTGCACCTAAATAGGATGTCTTGCCATGTGAGAGACGCAGTAAAGTTAGATAGAGTGCGTACAAATAAAGACAAGTGAGCAAGTTGTAAATTACACTAAAAATATTAGAAAAGAGACTTAGATACACACAATCACCAAGGGGAGAGCCATCTCAGCATCATGAATGCCCTAAGAAGAGAGATACTACAAAAAACGCATAGATTTAATCAGAGGAGGCGTACCTGAGCCCTAGCTATTATCTTGGAAATATGCAATGAGGATGTACGGGTAATAATTCTTCAGCTAAAACTGGAAAGATATGCCGCAAATATAGTGCCTCATCCTATGAAAAATTGTGGAAAAAAAAACCCAGAAACTCCCCAGAGCCCAGTTAGTTTTAAACTTCTTATGCCACGTGGAAGATAATGGAGCCAAATATTAAAGAAATCACTACTGCAAACTACTTGGAATGGTTGTAACGTACTTATGGCCAATATCCAGACATGTGTTTGTAAAGAACATCATCGCGTCTAAAAACCAATCCTAAACTTCTATCGTTGATAGGATATAACAAGCCTTGTGGTCAGGGAGAGTCATGTGGATTGGCATACTAGGATTGAAGCAGCTTGGATACGGTCTGCATGATACCACTAATGAAAACCTCAGGCAACCAAACTACAAAGCTTTGATGGCACGGTCTAACGCTTCTAAGAGCTGTTTCCTTCATGAAAAACATAGGCTGAAATACAACATAGTGGCTCAAAGCAAGAGAGTGGGTGATAATAATGCTGCGTCTCAACCTGTCTGCAGAAGCCAGGTCAAATAACAAGTGGATTCGCAGGGTGCGTTGCCAGACCTCTGGATATCAAGTACTTATTCACACTAGTGAGGATGAAGTCAGGCGCTCTATTTTAAAAAGTCTGCACAATACAACGATCGAGGGTCAAAAGCCATAGTTCACTACGACTGCAGGGGATGCACTGCTTGAGGACAGGAGACAAAATTCAACCAATGATCTGGGACAAATCTGGAGCGAAAGTGTCTGAGGTAAATCTGGATGAAGTTCACAATAAAGACAAAGTGCAAAGGTCTCCACTTAGAAGGACACATCAGTTCACATATACAAAATGGGAAGAACTGTGTAGGCAAGGAGTATAGCAGAAGAGATCTATAGGTCATAGTGAGACCACAAGCTAAATATGAGTCAACAGTGGAACTGTTGCAAAAAAGCGAAATGATTCTGGATGTCAGTAACAGGTGTGGTTGTAAACAAGACAAAGAAGTCATTCTTCTGCTCTACTTCGCACTGGTTAGGCCTCAGCTGGAGTATGGTCCAGTTTTGGGCACCGCATTTCAAGAAAGATTGGAGAAATTGGAGAGAGGGTCCAGAAGAAGAGCAAAGAAGATGATAAAAGCTTAGACATGGGCTATGAAGGAAGGCTGAAAGAAATTGGGTTATATGTAGTTTGGAAAAAGAAAGACGACAGGACATTGATAGCAGTTTTCAGGTATCTAAAGGGTCCATCCAGGAGGAGGGAGAAAACTTGTTCCGCTTACCTCTAATGAATAGACAAGAAGCAATGGGCTTAAAACTGCAGCAAGGGAGAATTTGAGGTAGACCTTAGGGAAAAGTCGCTAACTGTCAGGCTAGTTAAACACTGGAATAATTGCCTAGGGAAGGTGGAATCTCCCATCTCTGGAGATATTAAGAGTACGGTTAGTAAATGTCTATCAGGGATGGTACTAGACAGGATTTGGTCGTCCATGAAGGGCAGGGGACTGGACTCGATGACTCTCAAGTACCCTTCAGTCCTAGATCTATGAATCCCTATCTCTACTGGAAATCCTCGCCTAAGCAATCCGAAGGCACCGCATTACATGCTTTTTTCACAGCCATATCACATTGGCGAGCTCAATAGTCCATCCTGTGTTCAACCCAATATTCCGAGGTCCTTCTACCTCCTCTGTTACTTTCTAACTGATAGCCCCAGCTTATAACAAAAATTCTTGTTAATTATTAAATGCAATGACCTTGCACTTTGGACTTTGCACTATTAAATTTCATCCATTAATTATTATTCCAGTTTACAAGGTCATCCAGATCTTCCTGTATGATATTCCCGGTCCTTCTCCGTATTTTTCATACCTCCCACCTTGTGTCTTTGCAAATTTATTAACAGCACTACCCACTTTTGTGCCAAGGTCAGTATAAAAAGAATTAAAATAAAAATTTGGTCCCAAAACTGATTCCTGAAAACTTTACTACTAACCTCCAGCACTGACAGTTTACCTGTTCAATTATGACCCATTGTAGTCCGCCTTTACCCCGGTTCCCTTATCTAATCTACCTTTCCATTTTCAATATTGTTCCGCATCTTTCCAAATACTAATATAACTAATATTTCCCTTGTGGAGCCATATCAAAGTGCCTTACTGCTTGGTCTACAACTCCGCCTATGCAATTGTTTCCCCTTTCTGGGAATGCAGGCTTTCTTGATAGTTTCTGACAACTTTGATTTGAAGTTAATTCCCGGAGCCACTCCTCACGCACTTTTGATCCACAACGTGTCTTCAGTCCAATTTCTCACTTGCCTTGAATATATATTAAACGCTGTAGCCCTTGTGGAAAAAATAAACAACCTAGTTCCCAGATCTCATTTTTTTTTTCCTTCCATCTAGTTTGAAGACTGAGTATTAGACTGTCTAAGACGAATGATCACTAAACCGAAAGCGTTGTCCTTACAAATATTTCTCATGAGGTCTTCACTACCTCTACAAACCAATCTAAAATGGCATCCCTCTGTTGAGATCAGCAATATACTGGTGCCGGATATCTCCATCGCTATCGCATTCCAGGAAATTCACACTTGAGCACTAATATTTATTAATTAGCACTTGTCCTCCAGTCAATATCTGGGAAGTTTGACAGTCTGCCCTATAGGATCATACCAATCCCATTAGTTTTTTCATTCATTTAAAACATAGGGACGGTCTCACCATATCGAAACAGATCGCCTGAAGCCTGGTCTAAATAGACACCCCAAGTACCTGTTCAGGGGGAAGGCTCTAGTAGCCTTTCTTCTCCCCAAATGTGATTTTTTGCCCAGTTACAGAACTCTGTTATATCCATCCTCACTTCTTATTTCTGTACATGTATACTCATCACTGGTATAGAATGCTACTCCACCACCCTTGCCTTTATTTCTGTCTTTCCTAAACAGCACATTCATTCAATACCTGTCCTCTAGTCAGACTAATGCTAATTACCCCATGTTTCTGTTATCCCTATAACATCTGGTTTCACTTTCTGCACCAGCAACTCTAGTTCCTCCATTTTGTTACCTAGGCTCCTTGCATTGGTGTACAAACATCTTAATTTTTGCTGTTTGGCTTTGCTCACATTCTTTATCTGATTAGGCACAGATATTCTACCACCAGTATTGCCTATTAGACTGGTATCTACACTACCCTTACCCCTTATGTCCATTCTCCTGCCCATGGCTGTATCCTTTCTTACTTTTTCTTTCCTCTCAGTGTTAAAATGCAGTATGGAGATTACCTGGACATCTCTCCCAAATTCGTAGTTTAAAGCTCTCTTAATCAGTTGTGCCAGCCTCCATCCTAGAAGTCTATTTCCCTTCCTACTCATCTGTCAAGAGCTCAAATGAATCTGCTATGGGGTTTGAAAGTTGCTTTTATTTTGTTTGTACATTCTCTGTGGAAGTCTCTTACTGTTATTAGACTAGGACAAGATCTCTCTGATCTTTTTTTGTGTAGTTCTTCAGTATCTTATCTTTTTCTGGGTTTGAATTTAATCTTATTTTATTGACAGGTATTTTCTCTGGTGCTCATCACCGTATGTTGTGGGTTGTTTTTTTTTGTTTTTTTTTCCAGTGCTCCATGCACATTGATGCATAAAGCAAGACAATATCCCTGTGAAGTAGGGAAGTATTGTTATCCTTGATTTCCAGGAGAAACTAAGACTGAAGTTTAACCCAAAATTTTCAAAAGTAGCCTATAATTTTGAATGCTTCAGTTTTTGGCTGTATACCTGAGACACCTTAGGATTGATTTCTCAAGGGCCTTGAATGCTCATTACCTTTGAGAAACAGATCCAATGTCTTTCACGTTGCTTAGGCAGACTAAAGAGACTGTATCATCATATGCTGATGAAAAGACAGAAAAATGGGGGAAAATGTTTTTAAAATCTTTCTAAATACTTTTCAGATATAATACATAAGGCCAGATACTCATTTGCCTCTATGATTTTTTGCTCCATTGAACTGATGCAAAATGATTTTAAAGTTCACCTCACGAGACATGATGATGATAACTAAAACATGGGCCTGGCTTAAAACATTCTCACTGGGGACGGAAGAGGGTGTTGTGCTGGATAGATTGTGTATCAGTTACCCCCACCGGTGGAATGATTCATAGGAGGCCATTCCTGCTGGCAGCCATAGTGCTGCTCTGTAACTTCCCCTGGTGGCTGATTCAACCCCTTCCCCCTCCATCCCCCAGCCCCCTAGTTGCTCTTGGTTTGTGAGAGGCATATATGGAGAAGCGTATGTCTTTGATGGAAAAAGAGTATTTAGATTTTTTTTCCTATCTCATCTTCATAGTGTTGCTCAAAAACAAACATGATTAGTCATTTTCCTTCATTTCTTACCAGGAAATAGATAACAGAAAAGGCCCTGGCATACACCTATGCAGATTGACTTCTGTGGGACTCTTCACAGGAATGAAGTCAAATACATGTACAAGGCAGGGATTGGCAACCTTTGGCACACGGCTGCGGATGTGGCAGGTAAACAAACCGGCCCAGCCCGCCAGGGTGCTTACCCTGGTGAGCCGCGAGCCAATGGTTGCCAACCCCTGTGTATAAGTGTTTGCTGGAGTGGGGCCTTACTGAATGTTCACTGACATTTAATAACTAAGGAATTAATTAGTTTAAGATTCAACTGGTTCCCAGACCAGAAAGAATTATTTGATCCTAAACTATCTATTAAAACTCAAACATTATTCTTTTCACCTTCAGATTAATAATTACTCATAAATCCTGATTATGCATTGAAAATTAAGGAAAAGTTGAACAATAATTGATTGTGAAGCTTATTATAGTTTTTTAATGAAGATTTACATTTTTTTAATGAAATTTGTTCCTGCAACTGGTGTAAACTAATTAGAAATAAAGCCCACCTGGGGAACTGCAGGACTTGTATCCATATAGGGCTGAGAGAGTGTAGTTTGAAGGGGAGATCTAGAGAAGAGGAGGTGGAGGAGTCTGGTTTCTGGGATGTGGCCTATAAAGGTTGAGAAAGAGAGGAAAAGAGTAGCAGAAAGCCTGATTGACTGAGTTGTGCCATGTGACAAGCTGGAGTAGGGGTAGGCAACCTATGGCACGTGTGCCGAAGGCAGCACATGAGCTGATTTTTCAGTGCCACTCATGCTCCCTGGGTCCGGGCCACTGGTCTGGGGGGCTGTGCATTTTAATTTAATTTTAAATGAAGCTTCTTAAACATTTTAAAAACCTTATTTACTTTACATACAACAATAATTTAGTTATGTATTATAGACTTATAGAAAGAGACCTTCTAAAAATGTTAAAATGTATTACTGGCATGAGAAATCTTACGTTAGAGTGAATAAATGAAGTCTCTGCACAGCACTTCTGAAAGGTTGCTGACCATTGATCCATAGCCTGCCTGAACCCTTGAGTGAGAAAAGGAGCGTTCCAGCTGCTGGATTATGGGGTGGACTGAGGGCAGTCTGCAGCAGCAGAGGTGTGCCTGCGACAAAGGGGTTGCCTGCTGAGCACACCTGGGCTGAATGTTTGGGGGTTTTTTTGGGGGGGGGGCATAAGGGTGGTTGATATGTTATTTTAGACCTTTAGCCTGGGAAGGGATAGAACTCTGTAAAGTGGTCTGGCTGGAGGGCCAGAACACCTCTATGGCTGGATAAGCTGAAGAATAGTGGGGAAATTGAGGCAAAATTTGCTGCAACAGTGCAACCAGCCAGGATGGGTCATGTTGGGTAGTAACTTTGCTATGGTGGGGCTCTTGTGCAGCTTCCCTACAGGCCAGTCTAAGACCGAGCTAGTTCCTACTCTTGATGGACTAGATAATGCAATGTGTCTGAAACACTGTAATTAACATCACTATTATTGAAAGCTGATCATCTGCTTCATTTTGTTACAAAAATCCAAGCAATCATTAACACTCTAACATGATTAGTTAGCCAGCTGCAGCAAATCAGTTACCCCCGTGACTCTCACAAGGAGGCACTTCCCAGACTGAAAGTCTGGGTGGGGCACTGTGTAGCTCTTGTTGTGATGGCTGAGCCAGTGGGAATGGGACACAAAATAAAGCAGATACCTAGCAAGCACCTTACTCACTGTGAGTTAGTCACCAAGCCAGATATCCCATGTTATGTACTATGACTTATGATGAATACACTCCAAAAGTGGTCTGCTTGAGTCTGAGGGACTATATGAAGCACCTTCTGACTAAGACTGTACAAGTGGAGGATTCAGTCTAGGATAAGATGTCCAAAAATGTAGGTTTTCAGGATTTCATAGCTCCTTCACAGCTATCTGCTCAGATCCTTCATATAATGCAGCCTTGAGTACTGCAAATGTATCTTGTTTTCTTCAGTACGGTAAACTTTACAGCACTTGTAGGGAGAGTGTGTGAGAGAATTGCTCTGAAGATTCTTCTCCAGAGTGTGTGGTTCTATTTCAATTTTGTGGCTATTTCTGAAAAGGCAACATAATTGTCTTTGTGTTTTATGGCAACGTCAACAGCATTGATATTTTGTTGCTTTACTTGTAATTCACTACTTTAGCCTAGCCGATACTAGAAAAAGATTTGCTGGTATGGCTGGAACCCCTCCTATTGTGCTGGTAGCTTATTTCATTTGGAGAAGCACTAGAAATATACCAGGAAAACTCAAAGCACTCTTTTTAGCTTTTGCTGGCATTAACATGTCATCACAAAACTGCATCCTTAGCCAACATTACTATGTCAGCAAAAGCTTCTAGTGTAGACCTGGGGTAAGGCAGTAAACAGGTCTGTGGAAAGAGCTGGAACAAATGAAGCAGAGCTCCTGTTGGACACAACTTGAAATGCAGTTTTATTTAAAAAAAGAGAAAAAGTACTTTGTTTTTGTAACAAGAACTAGGTGGGTGTGAAGTTGTTTCAGTCTCTATACTTGTAATTCTTTCCTTTTGTTGCATTCCTCAGGGGAGGGAGGCAATAAAACTGAAATACCATCTGTCTACAGTTTCCAAATATTAAAATTTCTGACAAAGATCAAAAAAGGAAATATGAGAGTAGCAGTCATTTTGTAGTGAGACGCACTGGGCAGACAATAGAGTGGTTTTTTTTTTACCTTGAAGTATAGCTTTCCTTCAATATCAGATACATGCCAAGGCTGGAGGGAGATGTTATAGCTTTCGCTTCATAAAAATTTCACAAAGAATTAGCAAAAAACATTTGGACATTGCTTTTAACTACAAAATATTGCTCAGTTTTCTCAGTGTTTAGAAATATGCTACATTTTGCTGACAGTTTGCCAGATTTTTGTAGTAAGCTATTATTTGTAGGTGGAAACATACTCACAAAACCTGCCTTTAAAATTTGTTTTGAGGCTTTTTGCTGGTGTGGCGGTGGCAGCATACGGAAGGAGAGGACCTTCAGGAATTTGACCTCTGGCAATCAAATCAAATTGAATATGATCCCACTCATAGTATCATGCTTATTATTTATATAAAAGGAATAAAAGACCAGAAATAGGCAGCAAAAAAGAAGGAATCACTCTGTCCACAGATGGAAATTTGACTTTTCACAAGTGAAAAGAGGGCTGACTGATTCTGCACACATACTCCTCTCCCTAAAACACTAATAGCTTTTTAAAAACCAGAATTCATGTAGAGTCTGATCCTGTTCCCACTGAAGGCAATGGCAAAACTTCTGCTTCAGCATATTTAGGATCAGATCCAAAACCTCACACCCATAGAGCTGTAAACCAAGTTGACAAGAGTTGGCAGCTGCCCTGGAGTTGCAGTTCAAATGCCTGCAGTCAGGCCCTTGTCGTACAAGACTGTTCTTTATTTTAAATTATTACTGAGTAACGTTATCACAGCACTGAAACAATTTGATAAGTATTAGCAGAATTGCTGGGGGGCGGGGAATTGCCCAGGTCTAATATAGTGAGTTTCTCTTCAGGAGAGTGACTGATTCCTAGTCAATTAGAGGAAGCCGCTCTTTTTCTCATAGCCCCTTCTCTCCTGCTGTGGCAATTGAGTAGAGAGAACTTTTTTTCTTTCTCTGCTTATAACTTTAGTTCAGATACATTTAAGCCATAAGCCATCCAGTTATAGGCTGTTATTGAGAGAGCTCTGAACGTGGTTAGCATATGTGAGAGTTTTCAATGTGCACATGTAGTTACATATAAAGGGCTGGACTGTGTCCTGCCCTTAAATAGGAATGCAGGGGTGTAAGAAATAGAGGCTTTTAAAAAAAAATGAGGGCTGATTATTAGTCCTAATGCTTGAGGAAGGCAAACCCATGATGTTCCCCTGAGAAGCAACTTGGCAGAAGTGGGACAGAGTAAGTCCCTCCTGAATCCACCCTGGGGGCTGGGGCTCTTCCCCGTTTAAATGGGTGTAGTAAATACCCTCGCCTTCCACTCCCTTTTTGCCCCCCATTCCCATCTCATACCAAGCCCCAGGAGGGATTGTGTTTCTGGATATGTCTACGCTGCAATGAAACATCCCTGTCTGGCCATGTCAGCTGACTCTGATTCACAGGGCTTGGGCTGTGGGGCTATAAAATTGCAGTATAGACACTCCTGGAGCCTGAGCTTTGGGAACCCCTGGTCAGGGAGAGGCATGGGGTGGTCCCAGAGCCTGCTCTCCAGCTTGAGCCACAATTTCTACATTGCATTCTTTTTAGCCCTGCAGCCCAAGCCCTGTGAACCTGAGTCAGTTGACGCAGGCCAGCCATGGGTGTTTTATTGTAGTGTAGACACATCCTCTGAGGCTTAAGCACACAGAGAGACCAGTCTCAGTGTGAGTGCTTTGGGTATATTGAGGTCCAATTACTGAATGATCTTACATGCAATTTTTCTATATGCACAAGCAGTAAATTGCCTCTAAATTTAACTTTTATTGCAATGTTGTAGCTATTTTACTGCATGATCTTACAGGTATTTTTGTTACTGCTTCTGAATCCTGTAGCTAGACGCTAAAAGGAATGGACCATGTCTCTCTGCTAGCCAAAGTAGCAAAGAAGACTGTACCAGCTTTTTCTTCTCATTTGCACTGGGCTAATTACTTCTCTTCAACTGTATAGGCATAAGTGAAGCCTCTAAGCATCTGTAGGGAGTTTTGAGGCTAACAACCAATCACCATCTCACTAATGATTTAACATGGGTTAACCTATTTGTAGGTCCTAGAAAACAACGACTGCTAAAGGATTGTTCCTTATACAATTTGATTCATGTAGGGCTTGGCAATGCTCCTATTCCAGTCAACTGGGGGTGGGGGTTGGGGAGACTCCCATTGACATGAATGGTGCTGGATCAAGCTCTTACATTACCAAACACACCAGAACAGACATTTTAACAAAATTGTCCTTTCTAATTTTATATAACTATGCACAAGGAGGAGTGGAACTTACTGTGGATTGGTTGTTTGCAGAGTCATTGTAGCCGTGATGGTCCCAGGCTATTAGAGAGATAAGGTGAGTGAAATAATATCTTTTATTGGACCTCATCCATCTTGTCTCTCTATAGACTGGCTGGCTGTGGACGAAAGTCATTGTTTTTAATTGTTAGTAACTGACTGCAAATGACCAGGTGTCATAAACAGATAGTAGGAGTTAATAGAACAGAAGTACTTTATATCTCTTTTGCCTGTACAGGGTTAACAAGTTCAGTGAGCCTGGCTGTCACCTGACCAGAGGACGAATCAGGGGACAGGATACTTTCAAATCTTGAGGGAGGGAAGGCTTTGTGTGTGCTGTTAGAGTTTGGTGGTTGTTCTCTCTGGGTTCTGAGAGTGACCAGATGTACAACCAGGTTTCTCTCCAATCTCTCCGATACAGGCTCTTCTTATAAGTTTAAAATAGTAAGTACTAGGTAGATAATGCAAGTTAGGCTTATGTTTGTTTTCTTTATTTGCAAATGTGCATTTGGCTGGAAGAAGTTCAATTGTGTATTTGGCTGGAAGGAGTTCAAATTTCTATCTTGTTGAAAGGATTTTAATTTGTACTTGTATACTTAGGCTCGGAGGGTATTCCCAGTGTCTATAGTTGAAAAACCCTGTACCTAATCCATCTTAAATTTACAAAAGATAATTTTTTACTGTTTCTTCTCTTTAATCTAAAAACCTTTTCTTGTTTAAGAACCTGATTGTTTTTTTTATTCGTGTGAGACCCCAGGCCGACTGGCGTCTGGATCCAACAGGGAATTGGTGGGAGAAAGGAGGGAAGGGACAGAGAGGTTAATTTCTCTCTGTGTTAGCGGATTAACTTTCTCTCTCAGGAGAGTCTGAGGAGGAGAGAGAGGGAGAAGGAGGGTAGGAAAGGGAGAATTTTCTCTCTTTTTTGGTATTCAAGGAGTTTGAATCACTAGGCTAATCTTCCAGGGTAACCCAGGGAGGGGAAGCCTGGGAGAAGCAATGGTGGGGGAAAGGGTTTACTTTCCTTGTGTTAAGATCCGGAGGATCTGGGTCTTGGGGTTCCCCGGGCAAGGTTTTGGGGGAGACAAGAGTGTACCAGGCACTGGAATTCCTGGTTGGTGGCAGCGCTACAGGTTCTAAGCTGGTAATTAAGCTTAGAGGAATTCATGCTGGTACCCCATCTGTTGGACGCTAAGGTTCAGAGTGTGGATTTATACCATGACAGCAGGCATAAACAAGCCCACTTATCCTCTTGTGTTGACTCATTGCAGCTCCCAAATGCATTTTTGATGCTGCTGTATCCCATCCCACACATCATTACATTACTGAAAATATTTCACAACCTACTTCCTGATAATGTGAAACATCTAGTCCTCAAGACAGTGACGGAATGAGGTTATGTGATATTCAGGTGTTAGTTTCAGCAGAGAGGCCAATGACTGAACCATGAAGATGATCAGCCCTAGAGGTTGTCACCTCATAACAGGGGGAGGTGGATTAGCAAAATGGCCTGGGTGAAACTTGTGCTCCTGATGCCTGTGCTTTACTTGCTATAAGGGCTTTTTTTCTTTTTCATATCAAACTAGAATCTTCTGCAAATATTACAGTTCTTAAATAATTCAAAATCAGAGGATTAACATTTCAAAATAGACCTTCAGTCTGCTTCCCTTTTCACATCAATATAAAATGGGGGTAATGCCACTGAACTAAATAATTACAGCAGTGGAGAACTGCTTTAAGTGAGAAAAGAGACCCTTAACTGTCAGTTGTCCTTCTGGGGAAGCTGATACAGTCTAAATCCTGCATAGCTAGTAATGTTTCTTGCAAGTAGCTGAAGAGTTGTAGAACATTCACAACTTTCACCTTTGCCATTAGATTTAGTCTGAGGAATAGTAAAAAAAAATACATTTAATTTTATCATTGTTAAAATACTTATAGAAGTGACTTGATGTCTTTATATTAAATAATTTGCCTACTGTATTTCTCTTCTTACCTAAGGCCAGGTTAACACAGACAGAGTTGTGTAATTAACATTAATGTTTTAGATACAAGGGTGAAAAGCAGCAGTAGAAAGTATGAGCACTTCCACCACAGTCTGAGAGGCCAGACCATCTCTCTCTCAGATTGAAGAGGCTTAGAGATACCTATACTGATAAAGAACACAGGCGGCATGTCTGATCAGAGCCTAGCACAACTAGGTCCTGATAAATTACCCCTTGGTAGAGCTGAGTGAAACTTTTTCAGCCAAAATTCATGTAAAAAACTGCAAATTCAGGTTGACTTACACATTTTGTAAATTTGTGTCAAATTTGACACCAATGGACAGCTGGGGGGAGAAATCCTGGGGGAAAACCCACAATAGTTTGATTTTAAAAAAATCAAAATTACCCACTTCCAGATTTTCATCTACTTTTTTTTTTTAAAAAAAATTAAATGGTTAAAAGCTATACAAAGTGGGTTTTTTTCCCTCTTTTTGGGGGGAAGGGGGTTAATAAACCCATTTTTTAATTTCATTTTTCTGAAATGGTCAAAATCAAAAATCAACTCTTGGCACACCTCTGCCCTTAGAGTGTACTGCTATTCAAACAATAAAACAACTTACAGTGTATGGTACCAAGTCTGCCCCTTTTTATCATGGACTGATTCAATGTATTTTTATTTCTCTTCTCATTTCCATTGGGGCTGATACTTTGTTCATTTACTCCTGATTTACCCCAATGTAACTTTATTGAACTCAGTGGAATTGCACTGGTCTAAAATTGGTACAGGAGGAGAATCAAGCCCTTTGTCATTTATATTTTCCCATTTACCCTAATTAGGCAATTCTTGGTTTGTGGATCTACTGTAGCTGAGCAAACTAGAAATGTTTTTGAAAAATTAGGTAGGCTTGTCAAGTAATGGACTAGTTTTTCATCAGTTTGCCTTCTCAAGTCAACACGTGTTAAACCACCACTACAGTCGATTATTACCAAAGTAAATCAGTATCCACAGCACACATTCTAATTCTCCACTCCTGCCTTTTGAAACTAACATATGTGGTCCATTTGAAAGTGACAGCTCTGGTAATAATTGCAATACATTAAGTAAAGCTTTGAGGAGTCAAAAAGCATAGTAAATTGTTACATATTACTCAGCCATCAATTAATATTAAGCCAGCTAGCTGAAGGGCAGTTAAAATGGTCTAATAATTGACACTAGCCTTGCAGTATCAGTTCTTCGTTTTGGCTAACTGTCTTTTTATTACTCAGTAAAGTACAAAGGAGGCTCAGTCACTCAAAATGGAAATTTTTTTATAGAGAGCAAAGAAAGAGGAATAATTGGGGAACGCTTAGCAAATGCATTCTAATATATTGTCCACTGTGTATGCAGATGCATAGTTTCCAACGGCTTCAAGTCAGAAACCTCATAGCCTCTGCATTAATGTGGTGATAAATATTTATATTTTCATGTATTAGAAAATATTCCAGGATAAATGATTTATTCTGTTTGGGTTAGAGAGGCACTTTCTGCTGAAATGACAAAAATGGTTTGCACCTAAAAGTTTTGTAACCATTTGATCTTAGGCATCTGGTCAAGCTGCTCAGTTACCAAGACCTGTATTGCTTTTGGACACTGGGGAAAATCATGTTGTTGTTGTTGTTGTTGTTGTCCAAATTGCCTTGTCAGTTATTAATCTCACACTGACTACTGAGTTTCCCCTAGCTGTAGTCTATTCTGGGGACTTTAATGTCTTTCCTTTGTCTTCATTAAAACTTGAAGATAACCAATCTTCAAAAAAGCTTAATTTAGCATGAAAAATTGAAACCATTTAAACTTTTTATCTGGATAGTCTTTCATGCAAATATTGTAAATGTCTTGAAAAACATATCGTTACTGTACGAACCCAAAGCCCCAAGTCCATTGAAATCAATCGAGCTACTCATGTGCATAATGTTAAGCATGTGCAGGGTGCTTACAGGATTGGTTCAGTAGGGACCTCTTTATATGATCACATAAGCCTCATGGTCTTAGAAGATAGGCATTATATTTAACATTTAATGAAAACATAATTAAAATGTCCAAGGATTTCCTTGCAGTGTGTTGTAGCTGTGTTTGGTCCCAGGATATGAGAGAGACAAGGTAGGTGAGGTAAAATGCCTTATTGGACCAACTTCTGCTGATAGCAGGAACAAGCTTTCTAGCTTCACACAACTCTTCTTCAGGTGTGGGGAAGGTAACCATAGCATCTAAGCTAAATTCAAGTTGGGACAGATTGTTAAGCATAAGGGGTCCATTTGTGTAGGAGATGACTTAAATTAAAATAGGCAATTAAGGTTTAATCGGTGGAGAGTGAGTTACAAATTGTTGTAATTGTAGGTTTATTCTGACCAAGGACATGAACAAATTAATAAAGCATGAATTCAGAGTATTCACAGTAACCTTGTAAATATGTAATTAGTAGATAAGGGAATAGTAGTAGGTCAATAAATAACGTGTAACAGTAAGGCCAAAAATGTGTGACGGATGGCAGATGTGTGGCACATAAACTAGTCATGACCTGTATAGACACTGACTCACTGACTTCTTAGAACCATCGTAAAGCCCATGATATGATGTAGAATGGAAGGTTCACAGTGTCTGTTTTGGGAATCTGTATATAAGTTTGATGATAAAGTATTCTGGACTTGGGGTATACCTTCTAACTACCCACTGCACTTGAGCCTGAGCAACTCATCATAAGTTTACTGTATGCCAGTAAAGAAACCTGAGTGACTAGTTCAAAGTTGAGATGAGTTCTTCGGAATTAAGGTTAAGTTGTCGAATTGAATCCAACAATGAGCCATAAAACTAAGTCGATTATCGTCAATGTTCAGCAGAGTTCCCTGGCTCATCTCTTGAAGGTGCTGTATAGGTTGCCTTTGAGGTTGAGAACTGAGAGGTCAAATATGCAGCAAACACTTAGTAAAAAGTGTTTGCCCATGGGTGATAGGTTGCGTTTGTCTCTCATAGTTCTCTGTGACAATATTCACGAGCATAGTACTTCTCCACCTTTATAGGTGACATATCTGAGGAATTGTCACAAATTGAAGTGTCATTAGAGGAGGTTTTTTAATTTATTAATAAACTTAACAGTAACACCTCACTAGGACCAGATGCTTCAGGTTGGGGGGTTGTCTGTAAGTGAGGACTGGCCTGTCTCCCGAGGTCTGTGAGAGTGAGGGATTGTTTTCCAGGATAGGTTGTAGATCGTTGATCATCACAAACAGCCCCCAGCTAAAACCTCTCCAGCGTATTATCAACGATCTACAACCTATCCTGGAAAACAATCCCTTACTCTCACAGATCTTGGAAGACATGCCAGTCCTCGCTGACAGACAACCCCCAACATGAAGCAAATACTCACCACACCACAGAAACACCAACCCAGGAACCAAGCCCTGTAGCAAACCTCATTGCCTACTCTGTTCCCATATCTACTGTAGCAACACCATCAGAGGACCCAACCAGATCAGCCATTAAGGCTCGTTCACCTGCAAGTCTACTAATGTTATATATGCCATCATGTTCCAGTAATGCCCCTCTGCCATGTACACTGGCCAAACCGGACAGTCCCTATGTAAAAGAATAAATGGACACAAATCGGACATCAGGTATGGTAACACACAAAAGCCAGTAGGTGAACACTTCAACCTCCCTGGACGTTCTATAACAGATTTAAAAGTAACTATTCTTGCCGGGGGGAACACACACTTCACAAACAGACTTCAAAGAGAAACAGCAGAACTAAAATTCATTTGCAAATTTAATATCATTAAGACAAACCCAAGAAAGAAACCAACAGGACTCCACTGACCATCACATACAGTCCTCAGCTAAAACCCCTCCAACGCATCATCAGGGATCTACAACATCCTGGACAACGATCCCACACTTTCACAGGCTTGGGTGGCAGGCCAGTCCTCGCCCACAGACAACCTGCCAATCTGAAGCATATTCTCACCAGTAACTGCACACTGCAACATAGTAACTCTAACTCAGGGACCTATCCATGCAACAAACCTCCATGCCAACCCTGCTCACATATCTACACCAGCGACACCATCAAAGGACCTAACCAGATCAGCCACACCATCACCGGTTCATTCACCTGCATGTCCACTAATGTAATATACGCCATCATATACCAGTAATGCTCCTCTGCTAGTGTACACGGCCAAACGGACAGTCTCTACAGGAAAAGGATAAATGACACCAAATCAATATTAGGAATTGGCAATATACAAAAACCTGTAGGAAACCACTTTCAACTCCCTGGCACAATAGCAGCATCTTAAGTGGCCATTTCTCAGCAAAAACTTCAGGACCCAGACTCAAAGAAAACTTCTGAAAGCTTCAGTCATCTGCAAAATTGACACCATCAAGCTCAGTATTCAAACCAAAGACTGTGAATGGTTGCCAACTACAAACCAGTATTCTCCTCCCTTGTTTCACACATCAGCTGCTAGAAGAAGCCTCATCCTCCTCTAATTGAACTAAGCTCGTATCTCTAGCCTGCTTCTTTGCTTGCAATATATATGCCTGCCCCTGGAAATTCCACTACATGCATCCAACGAAAAGTGTATTCACCCACGAAAAGCTCATGCTCCAATACGTCTGTTAGTCTATAAGGTGCCACAGGACTCTTTGCTCCCTTCTCTTCATGTGTCATTATATAATGTCTGCATCTGTAACTTTCACACCATGCATCTGAAGAGGTGAGGTTTTTTACCCACGAAAGCTTATGCCCAAATAAATCTGTTAGTCTTTAAGGTGCCACTGGACTCCTTGTTGTTTTTGTGGACACAGACTAACACAGCTACCCCCTGAAACTTCACAAATTCTGACACTCTGTAATTTCCCTCCTTCCTTTTGAATGATAACAGCTTTATTTAGTTATCTCTTATTTAGTTTCTGCTGCACTCTCAAGTACACCAAAACTTGAGGTAGATGATTAGAGGCATCTTCTCAAAATTAGCAAAGTTTTCTGTTTTGTTTCACATCTCTCTTTTTTTCAGAGCATGCATTGCCCGCTCTTTAAAAGTGACCTGTTTAGTATTGTAAGTACAGACCTAGCTGCACTTCTGTCTCCTCCTTTCCAGTCTATTAGATAGGACTCTTCTCCTTATCTGACTTGGGGTGGAATTTCATTGTTCTTCCACTCCTAGACCAGGACCTGGGTATGCCACCCTTGTATAAGAAAGACTCACTTACTACTCTGCAGGCTCACCTTGTGTTTGAACCCCTGAATTTCCTTCTATGAGGAATCTATGACCAGTGATAGTGCTCAAGACCAGATCTACAGACAAACAAACACACACAGGCAAGTGCAGAAACAGTGAGAACATAGTAATATGGGAATGAAATACAGTTTTTTGCTTTGGGGGATGTTTGTACCTAGGTTAAACTAATCAGAGTACTCAAATCTGGGTGCCAATCACCTGGACTAACTGTGCAGTGAAGACATACCAAGAAATTACATCTTGACTATGCACACAAGTGTTAAATTAATACAAATACTTATGGTTCCACATTTCATATTTAGTATCATCACTTGCATGTTAATACTTGGAATGATCTTTTACTTCTCTGATATCTTATATGGACATTGCTGGAATCCAGGCTGTGGCAGTAAACTGAAAGATTTGGGTATAAGCTTCAATTTTTTTCGGCACCACTTAAACAGTTTAGCAAGTCTCACTTGGGTCAGTAGTAGCCTGGACCTCAATCACCACAGGCTTTTACTACTTGAGCTAGAACAGCAATTCCATTAGCTGACAGCAATAGTAGGTTGTTGTTCTCAGTATTCCCTAGATACTAGGAGGAGTGTGACAGAAGCATTTTTTTAAATGTATCTTCTGACACTAAAGTAGGAAAGTACATGAGCGTGTCTATAGGCTTCTATTGTAGATGTAGAAGAAATGGGTAGTTAACATGGATGAGTTATCCTCTGGTTGGAGAATCGCAGCAAATGTGAGCAATATTTTTATATTATATATATATATATATATAAAGGCACTATGTCATTATCCATTTAGGATGTGACAGGTAAAAGGGGGCGGTACTTAACTTCTCAAGCGTAATGATTTGTTTCTTTTCTCTTTTATACTAAAGGTCACATTGCACAAACACTATTGCATTTCTGAATGGATTGTTGGGCTGTTTGCTGACCCACTCTGTTCCTTTTAACTTTAAATGGAACCACTTTGTTAAGAGTGTTCTCATTTTGACTGGTTTTTTTTAGTCCTGTGGGAGCCATAAGATTCAGTGTTTGGACAGTTCTATCTTAATGATTGAGTTAAAAGTTTTTTACTATTTGCCACTTTATTATAAAGTTGTTTTTTTTTGGTCAGTGTGTCCTCTGCTTTTAAGTTTCCATCTTTCTCACTTTTAGGCATTTTAATGACTTCAGATTTTATATTAGTTAGAGCTGAGGATCATCTTCTCTGTGAATGGCTTTCATGCCCTTTCATTTGATTGGTTCCTACAGAAATCACCAAGAGGCTGCAGTGAATCACTCTGACTCATTACCTTCAAGTAATAGGCTAGCCTTTTTCCAATTTCATCTGACTGCAAATGTGACTTGAAACTTTTTTTTTATATTATCTTCTAAACTAGAGCGGACAAGAGTGTAAAATCAGGACAAAAAAAGCCACCTGATTATGACTAAATTGTGTGTCATAGGCTCTGACAGCAAAACGATAATTACAGTTTCTTTTAATTTGTGGGAGGGTTACATTAAAAGAGGCAAAGACAGAAGGACTGAAACCCAGGACTTTGGGTTCTATGGTCTGATGCTAACCTGCTGTATAATGTTTGGCAATTTCATAACCCCTCTATGCCTCCATTTCTCAATCTGTGAAATGGAGACAACTATAACACTTGCAGATAAAATGATGTCTTTAGATATGAATGTGTTTTACAGAGACGGGTAAGCATTATCTCCACAGGTGTGCAAACTGAAATCTTAACACCCACATACTGGCTCTGCCAATTTTTAGGTGCTAATCTTTAAACATGTATGTTTTAATATGCACACCTAAAAGTAAAGATATTCCAAATGACAGATCATGTTGGAAAATTTGGCCCTAAGTGATTTGCCAAGGCCACATGATGAGTCAACATTATCAGAGCTAAAATAAACCTCGAGCCATCCTAACTCTCATCACTGACCTACCACACAGGAATGTTGAGAGCAGTGATGGACTGAACTGGAATATTAGAGATACACACCTTTGCATCCAAAAGCCTCATGCCAGAAATGCACACCACTGGGTCTACAACCAGACCCTAACTTCATAAACTAGGTCCATCCCCCATTTGTGAAGCATCATTAAATGACCAGTGTAGCTCTTCCAGATTCTGAGATGAAAGGCATGATAGAAATGCAAAGAAGGTTTAATGGCATTGTCTTCAAATGGCTTCACTCATTTCTAGATGAGAACCTAAGAATATTGGTGCGTGATTGATTTTCTGGGTGGTATTTTAACTTTATGCTCTGAATTTAATGTGAGGCACTTAGGGTACGTCTATGTTACAGGATTATTCTGATTTTACATAAACCGGTTTTGTAAAACAGATTGTATAAAGTCGAGTGCTCGTGGCCACACTAAGCACATTAATTCGGTGGTGTGCGTCCATGTACCGAGGCTAGCGTCGATTTCTGGAGCGTTGCACTGTGGGTAGCTATCCCGTAGCTATCCCATAGTTCCTGCAGTCTCCCCCACCCATTGGAATTCTGGGTTGAGATCCCAATGCATGATGGTGCAAAAA
>NC_133770.1:202585117-202607997 GCF_003597395.2 Chelonoidis abingdonii
TGCATCCGAGTTCAGATCATTTTCCAGAGCGGTCACAGTGGTGCACTGTGGGATACCGCCAGGAGGCCAATACCGTCGATTGGTGGCCACACTAACCCTAATCCAATATGGTAATACCGATTTCAGCCCTACTCCTCTCGTCGGGGAGGAGTACAGAAACCAGTTTTAAGAACCCTTTATATCGATATAAAGGGCCTCGTTGTGTGGACGGCTGCAGGGTGAAATCGATTTAATGCTACTAAAATCAGTTTAAACGCGTAGTGTAGACCAGGCCATAGATGCTAAAGTTTACAAACAGAGGAACAGACTAAGGGACCAGAGTCAGATGATTCAGAGGAAGGAGTAAAGAGAACTATCATGGTAGTGTATTTCCTCATAAATCCAGATGCTGATCAATTTATGCCTTGAAGTTTGAGTTTTAACCGCTCTTGCACAAGCAGAGTTAGTGCAAACACATGTGCTGTTCTTATCCATATTAATGTCTAACTCATTGTGAAACTTAAGCTATGTGCCTCAATAACATCTGATGGAACTGAGTTCCACAGGTTAATTATACAGTACATTGTACACAACATATTTCCTTTAATCTCTTCTGATGTTCTGCTGTTTAATTTTATGGAGTCCATATTTGCTCTTTTACCGTGAAATTACTGAATGGAAAAGGAATATAACTCTTCTCACAGTGACTTCCAAGGTGACAGTGTCGGAGCTATGAAGACAGACTGAACCTGTGCTAAAAGATTTCCTACACCAATTATCTTTTAACTTATATTTTTGTTTAAATGTTTGCTATAACATTGACTAAGCCATTTGGCAGCAAGCTGCTCTTCCTGCTGAAAATGCTGATGGAAGCACCTTGGGTGGTCCAGTGGTGCATTCAGGTCAGGTCACTATGGACTGCTGAAGGGGGACATAACTTTAAAAATAGAGTGCACAGTAGCTGAAACTAGCTGGCACAACAAGTAATTGAGATAAATACATGGGGAAAAGAGAGAACGAAACTGAATACAAACTAGGGCTAAGTGAATAATGGAGGGTTTTTTTGGTTCCTTGGCAGTTCTCAAATTTGGGAGGGGGAAAAACTGGCTTGGCTGAACAAAATGTTTTGTTTCACTTTGACATTGATTAAAAAAAAATAAAATTTTAAAGTTTCCTTTAACAACTTTGTTTTTGAAAATGTTGAAACAAAACGTATTTTTTTAATGTTTCAGTTGGGAGGGAAAAAAACTTGCTGAAATCTTCATACATTCACAAAATGTTGCAGTGTCTCAATCTGCATCTTTTGCTGGGGTAGTTGAAGTTTGCCTGAGAAATTTTGCCCAGTACATGTTCAGACCTTGTTTGTCCCATCAGAACCACGAATGTGACACGATTCATATAAATAGGTGTCTGGCAATGCAGAAAAGATTTTCCTGCAAGTGATGCATGTTGGGAGCTAGAATCTAGATGTGGTTAATGAGATCTCTTATATAGAGTTAACTGTACACTAAATTATCACCAAAACCAAGCATGAAGTGATGTAGAAAGTCTGGGATAGAGAGATCTGTAAGAACCACTCAAGTGGAAATATGGCTAGACTGCCCAGAAGATTAGAGCTGCTTCTACTACTGTGGATGAAGGGAATTCCCTAAATGATCGTTATGAAAATTTGTATATTTACCAGATATAGAGTGGGAAGAAAGGATTTGTAGTAAAAGCACAGAACTGGGAGCAGGAGACATAGATTCAATTTTCAGCACATCCATGACTGCTTTCTGTGACCTTGGGGAGGTTCCTCAAAGGTTCTGTTTGCCATCTGTAAATGGCAGTAAGGAGGGAAATACTATCTCTAAGACATTTTGTGAGGATAAAATCTATTGAGCTTCACAGATACTATAGTGATGAGGGACAGAGATACATTTAGTATAATGTATTGAGCATGTTACAAGTAGTTCAATACATGCACAATCATAAATGCATATATTTGGAATGTTTCTTAAGTTTTCCTTCACAATTTTCCCAAATGCACCTAAAAACTGACCTTGAACAACACTGTTTACTACATTCTCTGTTTTCTTCTAAGTGGAGACAGCCAATTGAAATAAAACACACAGTGGTTCTGCGACATGGACAAATGTCTCAAAGGGACAAGGTCAAGACAACCAAGCTCATCACTTGTGAAATGACAGGTATAAATCTGCATTGTCTGTAAAGGTGAAAGACCATTGCCTTGAGTCACTATGCCAGTTTGTCCTCCTGTGCTGATAATTTAGATGCCATGTAAAAGTAAATTGAATGACTGAAATACAGGAGAATTTACCGTTATATAATGTTGCAAAGAAAAGAAACTTTCTGACTAATTTTAAACTCTTACGTTCTAACATGTTACTGATAAACAGCAATCCACACAGATCATATGACTTTTTTGTTATATGTGCAGGGACGTAATTCTAGATACTTAAATTACACATGCTCTAACTGAATATTTAGTAATACATAGCTTTCAAAAAGATTATTTTATATCTTGCCAATTGGTAGCCAATTTGCATGACTTTTCTTATGAGAGAATAATATCTCTAAAATAGATGGGATTAAAAGTCAGTAGAGCCAGGTCAGGCTAGTGGGAGCTCTTGAATACAGTTTTTGCCAGTGGTACATTGACACTAAATCTTCCTGTGTAAGAAGAAACTAATTTAATATCTACGTTGGTTATGTTTGATGCAAGGCCTGCCAAATGCATTGGATGGTTCCTCAGGTAGAATATACTAAGAGCTCAGACTCTATTTAAAAAAAAAAAAAAAAGAGTGGAGTAGCTCTTTTTTTACTGTAACGGGAATTTTTTTTCTCATTATAGAACTTAACATCCCAGATGGTTTAATATTAGATTTATTGCATCATATTTTGTACAATTTCTCAGCACTCTTCAGTAATGTGAAAAGTGAATATTTTTTCATGTCTCTCATGTAGCAGATTCTAGTAACTATCTGCAGAGCTGAATATCTGTATCTTGTGATCTATAGTAAAGAGGAAGGCCTAGGATAACCTCTCGAATTCATGCTTTTGTTCATCATGCTGCCCCTGAGAGTTGGAAATACCTCACTCTCCTGATTGACTGCAATCCATTCTCTTCATTTACACCTCTGCAGTAAAGCCCAGTGGTGATAACCCCCAAAAGAACAAAAATTGCACTTGTCTAAGACTCTCTCTCTCTTGTCATCCAACAGAACCGACTATGAAATGCAGACAAATGATCAGGTTTAAAATATAAGCATCTTGGGCTACAGACCATGTCTCCCTTTGTTTTGTTTCAGTGATATAAAGTCTGACAGTGGCTCAATCAATGATGATATCCAGGACATCTTTGACCCAGAAACCACACAATCTGGGTAGAAGAGACACTATATGTAAGATCTCCTTTGGTAGGGACCCCTTGCAGTCAGAGCTGGGGGTTGGCAGGACTGGAAGCATGAGCTAAGACAAAAAGAAGAAAAATAGGAGGCAGATGGGAGAGAAGTCTCAAAACTAAAGGTAAACCTGAGCTTTGAGGCTAAGCTCCTGCTCCATACTTCCTCAAAGTTGAGAATTTGGGACTATTGGGTTTTGGTTCAGGTCCTGACTTGCTCTAAATTTGGCATTATATTACTTTCAATATGTATGTAGTCGACATGAGTTGGAAATACTATCTAACTTGTATTTATATGTAATTTATGCGGTTCTGAGCTTTGTTAAGATAATGGAAGGGGCTTGACTTGGCACTGCCCAACATTGTGACTACGGTGACCAGACAGCAAGTGTGAAAAATCAGGATGGGGGTGGGGGTAATAGGAGCCTATATAAGAAAAAGACCCCAAATCGGGACATCTGGTCACCCTAATTGTGACTAAAAACTAGAATGCTATTATACTAAACTAAAAAACTAGCACTTCATAAAATTAGCATGGCACATGGAGTGAAAGCTGGCTAATTTATAGGCCTCATCATGTAGCTGTAAGCCAAGACACTTAATTGAGTGGGTGTGCTTCCAGTGGGTTTTGTAGGGTTTGGTTCTTGGCCTTACGTTATTAAAACTTTTATCAGTGACCTGGAAGAAAATGTAAAATCATCTCTGAAAAAGTTTTTAAGGCTTGTCTTGACAAAGCCCTGGCTGGACTGATTTATTTGGGATTGGTTCTGTTTTGAGCAGGGGGTTGGACTAGATGATCTCCAGAGGTCTCTTCCAACCCTAATCTTCTATGACGCTATGATAAGTTCATAGATGACTGAAAAATTGAGAGGAGTGGTAAATAATGAAAAGGACAAGTCACTGATACTGTGTGCCATCTGGACACGGCAAACCATATGTGTTTTAATATGGCTAAATGTAAACAGGAACAAAGAATTTAGGCCACGCTTCTTGGATCAAGACCTCTGTCTTGAGAAACAGTAACTTTGAAAAAGATTTGGGCATCATGATGGATATTCAGCTGAACATGAGCTCCCCGTGCAATGCTGTAACTAAAAGTGCTAAAGCAATTCTGGTATGCATAAACAGAGGAATTTTGAGTATAGAGGTTATTTTACCTCTTCCAGGAAGGATGTTGATATATTAGAGAATGACTAAAGAAGTAGAAAACACGTCTTGTAGTGATTGTTCTCTTTGAGTCTATGTAGCTTAACGAAAAAAGGTCAGGGATGGCTTGTTTACAGTCTTTAGGTATCTACATGGGGAACAAATATTTAATAATGGACTCTTCAGTTTAGCTGAGAAAGGTATAATACAATCCAGTGGGTGGAAGTTGAAGCTAGACAGACTGGAAACAAGGTGTACGTTTTTAACAGTGAGGCTAATCAACCATTGGAATAATTTGCCAATTGTCATGGTAGATTCTCCATCACTGGCAATTCTGAAATCAAGACTGGATGATTTTCTAAAGGTATGGTGTAGGAATTATTTTTGGGAAGCTCTATTGCCTGTGGTATGCAGCATTTTGGATTATCAGAATGATCCCTTCTTTTCTCAGAATCTATTACAGCAAGATTATGTTGAATGTAATGATATTTAGAAAAGCTTCAGATAAACATTGAAACATAGAAGGTTTTGTTCCAAATTGAACTTTCTGAGGTTCACTCATTGCTGGTCATGACTTCCAATACCAAATAATAACTAGCTCTTTTGCATGTGTTTGAGCCAGGCTCTGCAGTACACCAAGTTCACATTGCATTGCTTAGGTGGTGCAAAGTGAATTTACAAACTCTCTGGCCAGTTTATCTTAGAATTCTTTCTGTGTAAGGGGAATATCTGCAGGTGCAAAGCAGTTCTCCTACACCAACTATGCCATTCCTGCACTGGAACTCTGCTCCCTTATATTGGATAGCATCCCTGAGGTGGGAAGGCAGACATGTTGGAGCTAGGAAGAAACAGGTGGCATGTCAGGAGAGTGGTGGTGGTAGTGCAAGGCTTTAGCTGATCTTCTGCCAGTGTTCAAGCTAAAGCTGCTCCGCTACATCTTTAACTTACCTTAGATATAGGTAGCTGAAATTTGGTTCCAGGCAATCCCACCTCTCCTACCCCCACATGAGCTTATGCTGTGCTTGGGCACAGTGGAGAAGGAAGCCTGTTTGTGAATAAGTTGCAGAATAAATTCATTTAACCTTTATTTCTCTTTTTAGGTTTGTTTGTTCTGGAGAATAGAAGACTGAAGGAGGACATAAGAGTATCACAACTTTGTACATACTTGAAGAAAAAAGATGATCATAAATTGTTCTCCTTATCCACTGAGGACAAGACAAGAAGCAATGGGTTTAAATTGCAGCAAGGGAGATTTAGGTTAGACATTAGGAAAATATTCAAAAGTATATGGGTAGTTAAGCATGTGAACAAATTATTTAGGGAGGTTGTGGAATCTCTGTCATTGGAGGTTTTTAAGAATAAGCTAGACAAGAACATGTCACGGATAGTCTAGAAAATACTTAGTCATCAGCACTTAGTACTCAGTCCAGGGGACTAGATTAGGTGACCTATTGAGTTCCCTTACAGTCCTATATTTCTCTGATTAAACAAATACACTTCAGAAAAATCTATGTCATCTACATCTGCAATAAACAGCCCATTGAACAAAAGCTCTAGTGCAATACTGCAGCTGAAAGAGAAATCATAATCCTCTGAAGTATAAGCAGGGGAATACCAAAAGGAATTGGGAGGTAGTATTCCCTCTGAGAAGACTATTTCTGGTCTAGTGTGTGCCCAGTTTCAGGGTCCACAGTTAGAAAAGGATTTGAAAAATTGGAAAGAATTTAGAAAAGATCTATAAAAATTATTTGATGTCTGGAAAATGCCTTGTGGTGAGAAGTTAAAGATACTGTATCTATTAAGTTTATCCAAGTTGGCATGATCATGATCTTCAAGCATCTATGCGGGAAAGAGATTTTTAATAGCAGATGATTCCATAATCTAACAGAAGACCTTGTAATAGGGATCGGCAAGCGGCACGCCACTCACATTATATGGCAGGGATCGGCAACCTTCAGCAGGTTTGGCTGATGGCGGCTCACACTGACCACAGTTCACCATTCCAGGCCAATGGGGGCTGCGAGAAGCTACGGCCAGCACATTCCTCGGCCCGCACCGCTTACCGCAGCCCCCATTGGCCTGGAAGGGCAAACCGCGACCAGTGAGCCATGATCGGCCGAACCTGCGGATACAGCAGGTAAACAAACTGGCCTGCCCTGCCAGGGGGCTTGCCCTGGCATGCTGAAGGTTGCTGATCCCTGCCGTATAATGTGATCCAGTGGTTGGAATGTGAGGCTAGCCAAATTTAGACTAAAAATATGGAGCACTTTTTTGACAGAGAACATTAACCACTGGAACAACTTACTAGGGATGAGTTGGATTCTTCGTCACTTGAAGTTTTTAAATTGGGACTGGATATATTTTTAAAAGAGATGCTATAACTCAGAAGTGGGCAAACAATTTCACCCGAGGGCCACATCTGGGTGGGGAAATTGAATGTAGGGCTGGAGCAAGAGGTTGGGGTGCGGGAGGGAGCATGGGGTGCAGCAGGTGGCACAGGACAGGCTGTTGGGGTGCAGGAAGGGTGTTGCAGGTGGTTCAGGACAGGGAGATGGGGTGCAAGAGGAATGTGGAGTGCAGGAGGGGGCTTAGGGCAGGAGGTTGGTGTGCAGAAGGGGTGCGGGGGCCCAGGGGGCTCAGGGGAGGGTGTTGGGATGCAGGCTCTCTCCCGGCACTGCTTACCTCAAGTGGGTCTGGGGTGGCAGTGGCATTCAATGGGGCTAAGGCAGGCTCCCTGCCTGCCTGCTTTGGCCCTGTGCCACTCCTGGAAGTGGCCAGCATGTCTGGCAGTGGCTCCTGGGGTTGGGGTGGGGCAAGCGGCTCCTCCACGTGCTACCCTCACCTGTGAGTACCACCCCTGAAGCTCCCATTGGCCGCAGTTCCCCATTCCTGGCCAATGGGAGCTGCGGGAGGCAGCAAGGGATCCAGCCCATGGGCTGTAGTTTGCTCTCCCCTGCTATAACTCAAACAGTAGTTATGGGCTTGATGCAGAATCTGTGGTCTGTTCTGGAGAATCTCAGACAAGATTATCATAATGATCCCTTCTGGCCTCAAAATCTGTGCATGTCCAGATTAAATTTTCATAGATTTATTGCCCCTTCAAAAGGTTCCTAATACAATAACTAACGGTGAACATTTTAAAATGTAACATGTGGGACCTGATTATACCTGATAGGCAATGAGGTATATTCATTTCCTCATTCCTTTCTGCAGCACAAATCTCTTCTGGATTGTGCACCCTACTACTCCAGGTGTGCCCAACCAGATCCTTAGGCCAGTGAGAGCTGGGGCAGAGACATCACCATATTCTCCATGCTTTCTTTGGGTTGACTGGCATCCCGTGGAGCAATAAAGAGATAAGTGCCAGGACTCCGTGTGTGTGTGTGTGTTTTGACTCTTTGTATCCTCTTTCTCCCTATATGTCTCTGGTGGAGCCTGCTTATTTTTATTTTTTACCATATTCTATTCTACAGTGTGACTTCTAAACAAATCAAGTGAGCTGCAGAAATACTACAGTGATTCTATGAACCTGGCTCCCCATTTGCAATATTTCTACTGACGCAAACCAGAATGAGAACCATGAATCAGGAAGGCAAGGAATACTCTTAAAAGGGTTAAATATTGATGATACAACAATATTCCAGGACGAGCAGCTTTTTAGGATCCAGCCATCCATACTTCACTTACGTGGCCATATCTTTCATTGTAAATATGTTTTCCATGTAGCCAGATGGCTGTGTTAGCTGCATGATATTCATCAACACGTATTCTGAAATTATATACCTGTGAAACAAGTATTTAGGCAGGGGGAAAAGGCTACATCTATATTTCAGAAATTATTCCATACAGGAAAGCAGGATGCTCTTTCTTTTGACTGGTAATAATAAGACTGCTATGGTCAGTCATAATTTGCTCTATCAGGCTCAAACACTATAGTCTATAGAATAGTCTTATTCAGGACTCCAATAGATTTCCATGGGAGTTTTGCCTCAGTACTGACTAGAGTAGCAGAGGACCTAGACAGTAACAGTCAATATTAAGGCACATATTATGTGGCTTTGCAAGCGTTGTAATATTTGGTACAAATTCAGATATTTAAAGGAGTAGTGTAGTACTTATAGCAGCATGGGCAAAGGTATTGCTTCTGTAAATGCTTTGGTTGCACTGAACTGAGCTAAATATACAAAGCAAAGGTCCAAATCTTCTGCTGATTTACACCAGCTTAGATCCAATGAAGTCAATGGAGCTATGTCAGTTTACATCAGCAGAGGCTCTGGTACAAGAGATCCTTGATTGAGGTACAAGAGATCCTTGACTGAACTGATTTATAAAGACAGCATTATCCAATACTTACAACAAAGGTTTATTGCCATTTACAGGTGCTTACTTTACTGAATCACATCTATGTTTGGGTTGCCCCATTGAGCAGACATGTAATTATTTCATCTGAATAAAGTAATGTTAGAAATATCTTCACCTCCACACTTATATATGGAGGAATTTTTCTAATGACATTAGGATACCTTTCAGAAGTCACTCCTAAGGAAAAATATGTATTTGTAGAGCATTTAAATATATTATTACACAAACACACATATTTTAGAAAGCTAAGAATTTAAATATAGATCTTTTCGTATTCACTAACTGCAAAAAGTGAAGAAAAGCATTTTTTCCCTTTTAGTAAACTGTTGGCTGAGGACAACAGGGAGTCTAAACAGCTTGGAAAACAGATTGA
Source organism: Chelonoidis abingdonii (assembly GCF_003597395.2). Classification (NCBI taxonomy): domain Eukaryota; kingdom Metazoa; phylum Chordata; order Testudines; family Testudinidae; genus Chelonoidis; species Chelonoidis abingdonii. The sequence continues at coordinate 202,594,381 of NC_133770.1, forward strand.
CTTTTCTTTATCTATAATTTCTTATAATCAAGAATACAGTCATGCGTCAACAACATGGATATATAACCTCAGAGACTTTAATCGTCCTAGGCTAATTTGCATGGTTGGTCCTCCTGGACTATAAAAAGCATGCAGCTTTTCATTTGTTATTCTTTTTGTTTAAAGCCTATCCTACCATTTCTCAAGAGGCCTACCATACATGAGATTAAGTCAGAAATGAAAGGGATCTATTGCTTTCCATAAGCTTTCTATGTTTTCTTATATAATGTTGGGAGACCATATCATCTTAAAAATGTCTGGCTAAATATTCACTTCTGCAAGCTTACAAAAACAATTAGTTGACATTTCTCCTGTGCAATACATTGGTTCACAACAGTCTTGAGGTCTGATGCTAATAGTTTATTGGATGAATGAAGGGGATTATAGGTGATGGCAGCAGCCTAAAGGTCTCTCATTTAACCAGTGCTGAAATTGATCACTCACTTAATTTTGTCAGTCAACGTGATTGCTTAGGTATCTTTAACTCAAGAGTGTGGCTTATTACTTTCAGACAATGTTGTATCATTTCTGAGGGCTCCAAGAGTCTAGCTGAAATCATTACAGTGCAACTGTCACCACCAGTGTGCATGTGGCAGTTAGCAGAACTGAAAAAAGGTTGAAAATTCACAACAGAATGAAACCTACTCAAATAATTCTAGTCTAAATTTGTGCCCTCCTATGAGAAGGCCCTTGGGAAGTTTAGTTGAAAGGAAAGACATCTCCACAAGGACTCCCTCAGGGAACCAATAGTTCTGTCAGGAATGGAGGATGGCCACTGAGCCCAATTCTACTACAAGAATCCAGGCCTTTTAGTCATCAACAAACTGGGATCTGGAAGACTATCGTAATTTCCACAATCATCTAAGTTTGAATAAATGTTAACTGTACAAGGATTAGTTATCTGTCATGCAGTGTCATATCTTGGTCTTGGCATTTAGCAAGCAGAGATGAATTTAAATGATAACATTCAGATCCTTATGTCTAATTATCTCAGTATTCAGGTTTTGCTTTGGCCCACTTTAAAATCCAAATCTGTAGAAAGGCTTGCATTGCAAACAAACTCTGAATTTTGTGAGAAAGAGATCCAGGGTTTTGGTTTGAGCCCATCTCTAACTTTAGAATATGGACACTCTGTACATATGGAGAAAGGGCAAATCTTTTTGTGTCATACACAATTCATAATGGTGACAATGGAACCCTCTTGTTACATGGCACCTTAAATGGTAACAGATTTATTGGGCATAAGCTTTTATGGATAAAAAACCCACTTCTTCAGATGCCTCCATGCATCTGAAGAATCTGCTCTAATTTACCTGCATGCATCTGAAGAAGTGAGGCTTTTTATTCACAAAAGCTTATGCCCTAATAAATTTGTTACTCTTCAAGGCGCCACCACACTCCTTGTTATTAGTATGTATCCACAAAAACATGGCTACCCTCTGATACGCTTGTTACATCTACACCTCCCTTTGACTTTTGGCCTATAATCGGGTTTCTTCTTATTTGATTTCAAAACAAAACAGTATGAGTTTTGAGAGAGTCAGCAAATATAGCAAATTTTCTTTTATTTGTTTTTTTTAATTTGAAACAATTTTAAGAAACCCATCATATTTTTTTAAATTGCTGGATTTGCATTGCATATGATTTTAAGGTCCTGATCCAGAATTACACAAGCAAAACTCCCATTAAAGTCAATTGTACAGAAAGGAGAAAGGGATGAGTTTCACTGTAAAGAAAACAGAACTCCTCTCCATCCCCCTCTTCTGTGTTCTGGGGGAGACAGCACAGAAGGTTCAGTCTGGAGGAAAAAGGAGCAAAGTGACTTTATGCCATGCTTGTGCCTAGTGGATTCTGCCTGTGCCAGGGATCAATGTAGTGCACAAATTAGAGCAGACCCTTCCAGTCCAACTCACCCTATACTGCTCCTGCCCTGGAATTTTCCCTTGGCCTTTAACAGCTCCTGTATACCACCAGAATTGAATGAGGACCAGAATTTATCATATAAATACGTCAGCCTACCCTTGGAAGCAAAAGTGGCCTTCTATCCCTAAAATAGCACAGGCTGCCTTCTAGCTAGTCTTATTCCTTTTATTTTTTATTAATTTATTTGGGGGGGAGGGGGGGCGAAGAAACCAAGCTTTAACTTATATGGGAACTAATGTTTGAGAATTAATTTTGTGAGCCTTCAAACCCCTCCCCTATTCCCCTCAAACAGGTTGGTCAAACTTATACTATGTTAGAGATTTGTAATCACTAATTCATAGTGCTAATGTACAGCTCCATATCTAAATATCAAAATCTGTGCTAACTTATTGAGTAGGAGCACGTGCATAATAATAAAAAATTTATGCAGCAGTCATGACTCTATAGGTGCCCCTGGTCATTGATGGCTATTGCTACAGGCTAGTTGTATTTATTTTTTTAAAATTAGGACACAATCCTGAGTTGAACTGTGATTTGACTTTATACGGGGAAGCAACCAGCCCTGAGGTTGACAAGCTCATGTCCACCACACCAGGCTCTCAAATGTTCTCTGGGAGTAGACTTACAGCCCAGCTTGCTGTGCACTAACTGTTTTTCTAGACAAGCCCTCAACTTTCATTCAAAAATCAACTGTATTCTAGTTCATGTACCAGTTATGGAAGAGCAACAGGGCAGTTATATGGACCATTATTAGATGGGGCACAGAGTTGTCTCTTATTTACTTTGGCGAGTCCTCAAGTTCAGAACTCTGCTGTGTTTAGGGATGAAACATCGAAACTACACAGATATCCAATTTTATATATTAACTAAACTAAATTACAAAGCATAAAATTGCATATAACAAATCAAATCAAGACAGTGCCTTAATATCAATTAATTCATCTAATTACGTGATTGCTTAAAAACCTATCAACTCAACATTTCCTTATAAACTCTGTGTAATAATGGGAGGTAGCAGTCTTGTAATAAGGCATTAGCAATTTCTCATTGTCAATAAGTTCCAGTCAATTAGCTGATAAAGGGAAGGTCAAATGACTCCTTAGTTTGAAGCTGATATTGAGAACACTGCTCTCATGCCAATTAAGGTAGCTTTACCAAATTGTTGGTGATTTGATTATATCTAAACTCTAATACCCTTCCCCAAAATATGGTTATAATGTAACATTCCAATACATATCAAGATGACAAAGCTTGTTACATTTAATTTTCAAATGACAAATTTAGGTGAAAATAAGACAATTTCTCAGGATTAAATACACAGCTTCTAACCCATGAAATATATGCATGTGTGGTCTTTGGAAAGTAAGGTTGTTAAACCTAGGGCTGCTTTGCTATTCTATAGATGTAATTCTTAAATACATTTTTTGTGGGTTCTAACCACACACAGCTATGCTTGTGCATGCATGTGTGTGCATACATGCTCCCAATCAGCCATCTGCTGGAGTTACAAACCAATGCAAGAATGCTGAGGTAGAGGAACCCTCTGTTGATAAAGATCAGAAAACAAATAAAAAATTTACATGAGATGGTTATTCTGGCTTCAAACAGCATCAGGAAACTGTTAAAAAGATTAGCTGGTGGTCTTAGTGGCTCCATTTTATCTGGTTATAGGTTACTTGGTTTTAGATGTTGAACCTTAGATGTTCCATGTGAAGCACTCATAAAGGAATGTCAGGGTTAGATTTACCTACACACTATCCCTTTAAGGAATGAAAGCCTGCTGAAAGGTCAAAGGGGCTGGCTCTAGCTGCAGCAGCAGATGTGCTCTGACAGGACTCTGGAGCAATGGGGCATGTGCCTGTATGTCAGAGAGAGAGAGACTAGCTGACTGAGGACTTGTCTACACGAACAACTAGACTGCACCAAACAAGCTGGAGTGTAAATCTACCTTGATCTAGTCTGCTGCAGTCTAACTGTCCATGTGAATGCGTCTGATGCACATGAACAGTTCGTTAGTGCTTTCAGAGCTCCAGCAAAGTCACTAACATAGAGCAGGGTGCACACAGACAATTAAGGTACATCCATAGTTCAAACAAACATGGCAGCAACTCTCAGGCCTTGGGTCATCTGACTCAGACTTGCCCTACAGGTCTAAAATTAGCCCTGTAGAAATTTCCACTCCAGCTGGAACCTGGCCTCTGAGACTTTCTCTGCCTGACTGGGTTTCAGAGGCCAGGTTCCAGCCCAAACAGAAACTCCAACAGAGCTATTTATTTAACCCTCTACCAACTCTGAGTGAATTGACCTGGATTCAGAGACTCATTGATGCAGGGTGGTTCTTTTATTTACATTTAGACTGCATCAAGCTAGTGTAGAGTAGATTCTCACCACAGATAGCTGTGGTCTACATGTTCATGTAGACAAGCCCTAACTTTTTAAAATTCATGGTTGGGGAACATAACATAACATTGCTGGTCTCCTGCCCCTTGTTGGCCATCTGGCAGGTTGGAGGAAGTGCAGAACTTGTTGTCAAGCATGATGGCATGGAATATCCAGAGGCCAGCCAGCAAACAGCCACCACAATTATAGATAAACAGCAAATTGTTTGTCTTTTCATTTGGTTTTTGAAGATAGGAGCCTGAATGGTTCCTCTCCTTTGTACCTACTCTCAGGAGCTACTTGACAAATCAGAATGGGGCCCTTGCAAGGCAATTAGCATCACTAAATTGGTTCTAATTAGGTCATCTTTAGGCAAATAAAGAACTTCCCCATTCCAATAACCAGTCAGCCAATCCATAGGCATTTTGAGACTTATGAGGTCATGGATCAGTCTGCAGGCATTATCCTAACCATCCTAAAAAATCCTGACTCAAAAATAACAAATTCAAAACCAGCAAAAAGTTGGACCTGAAATTGTAGGATCATACCATGTCCAGAGAGGCACAGTTCCTGTTTTACAGACAGATGCTTGTAAAGGGGAAGATATATTTTAGTATTCAGCAGCTCAACTGTAAACAGCATTTTTATGCACACAATCGGTGAGAGATTGACTACAGAAGAGAGAGGCAGTGAATCCTACATGGGTTTTTACCTAAGATTATAAAAGAACCCATCACTGTGGACTTTGTGGGGCATCCTGACTAGAGAGGGTTGGTCAGTCATTTTGCTGGAAGGTAGTGTGATAAAAATCTTACCTAGAACCAAGCCTGTAGTTTTTAAGTTTTAGTCTCTAGAAAGCATTTTTCATTTCTCATTTTTTTTGCTTGTAACCATTTCCAACTCTCTCCTTCCTATTTGAACTCATTTAAAAAAGATCACCTTTTGTTAATCAACTTGTTTTTATTTTAAGCTAAGCCAACCCAGTGCTGTTTGAATTGAAGTCACTGTTAATGCCAGTTAAGTTGATAAGCTGCGTATTTTGTCTCCGTAGAAGGGCAAACAAACCTTATTGCTTTGAATGGTCCAGGCAAGGACCTGGACACTGAAGAGCACATCGTTTTTGGAAAATCAGGGATGGTGGGATGTTGTGATCATCCTGCCAGGCAGGTGGAGGCCAGAGTGTGGTTGTGGTGTAACAAGTAGGCTCCTGGAATAAGACCTGCTGATCCAGGCACTTTCACACACAGAAAGTGAGTGGATGCTTGAATGCTGGCTAGGAGTGTCCAAACAAAGGAGCTACAGCACAAGAGCACTTTTAGGCACTCAGGGTTACAGACAAAGTGATGACACAACCCCTCACTGGTCTGGATTGCACCCTAGAACATGAGTGTCCCTCTGACTCTTGCTTGTTCAGACTGTGAGCTCTTCAGGTTGGGAACTGTCTCGTATGTTTGTACAGTGCTAGCACAATGAGTCTGTAATCTTTGTTGAGGTATCTAAGGAGATATTGTAGTAAAAGTAAAAATACAGAACTACTGCAGCCAATTAGTACTTATTGCCTCTGTAGGAGCTTTTCTCCTATGAATGTGCTGCGAACACTTTAGTGTGCTGCATATTGACAGCTGTTCTACTGCAGAAGATCCCACAGAACCTGAGCTGAGTTGCTGTAAATGTACTCCTTCTTCTGTACAGTGCAGCTTCCTAAACCTGCTCAACAGCTGGTGTTCAGTGAAAATATGCATCTCTGCTGCTTAATGTTACAACCCTGTTGGACGTTACCATAAATGTTCACTGCATATCAAAAAAAGAAACATTTATTTTCTTGAGCAACAAGGGAAGATTTCTCTTAAGCAATGAATAGCACACTACAGCACTTTCATAGTCACTTAGCTAATCCATGTATAGTTATCAATTTATATAGTGTGCCCTTATTTCCACCCTCCTTCATAGCTGGCTATAATAACCTGAAAATGGTTGCCTGATCGCCCCACTTATGAGCAGGTGTTGATTTGGCAGAAAAAGGTGTTTTTTTTCCTGACTCAGTCAGGTTTGTTACTCCCACCTGGATATAAGAAAAGTAGGTAAGACTTCAGGAGCAGGAGTGAGAATTTTAGGCTAAGCAGTAGAGAAGAGAGAATCTGAAGCACAGTAGCAACTGCAGTCAAACTTGGATAGAAGGTTTGAGCTGATCTTTGTTACATTAGGATTGTTTTGTTAGTTGATAAAATAAAACCCAGGAAAGGGGGTGGAGAACAGAGTTTGGATTCTCTGTATTTTGTAGAATAGCTTCAGACAAGTCTGATTCCAGGCTTCATATGACGTTTTTTCAATTTTTGAGAGAAGTTTAGTCTCCTTCCCCTCTCCTCCCCTCCCCTCCCCCCCTCCCATGAATTTTCTTGGCTGCCTTTTATCTTCAGCTCATGTGGGTCCTAATTATATTAGTCAAAATCTATTTCTATATGATCATTCAACTTAATCCATGCTTTACATTTTAAAAAGTCAGTCAAAAACCCCATTTTCTGTTATGTTCCTATGCAGTATAACACTAGTTTACCTCCATTTTAATGAAAAAAACATTTTAACTCTAGGTCCTGTTCTGTTGTGTATATCACAAACCAGCTTTAGCATTTGTCATGTCAGTCAGTGAACTAGATGGGCTAAGTCTTGCCGACCCAGCAAGGCCAACATCTGATGTTTTACCGAAGGCTCATGGACATCACATAAGCACTTAGCTGAAGGTGGGATGTTATAAATATGGAGGAAGTGAGTTCTTCTCTGCTTTCTGTAGCAATCAACTTGTAGTGTGAAATATACATTTGTTTACCCTTACGTGATGGGATGTACGTAGATCTGAGTAAGCTAAGCATGCAAAATTAGAAACTTTAAAAAAGGAAGAGAGGATACTACCCCTATAATTTGCCAATTATTAACAAGTTGCCATGTAGACTGATAGGGCAGAGCAATAAAGAGGAGGCAATGGTAAATTGGTGAGGGCATTGTAGCCATGCAGGACTCATTCCTGCAGCACCTCCTGCTAGTCTCTTAGGGAATTAGCTCATCCAAAGCTTCCAGAGTGCCCTGTGTAGGCTGATGTCCTGCTGCCACTTGGCTCCGTGTCCCTCCCAGACCCGGTGCCCATTATCTGGGTTGCTGCCCCAATATACCCCTTTCTCTCAGGGTGTCCCCTCCCCAGTGAGCCCCCACCCACTATCCCCACCTTGCCTCAATATAAGGCTACTGCCAGTCATTGTCTAGCCCCAGTTCCCTGGGGCAGACTGCAGTATCAGCCTACTCATCACTGGCAAGGTTGGGTTTGGACCTGCTACCTTTGCCTATCCCTGGGCTACCCTCTGCAACCCCCAGTACCCATTGGCCTTCTGCTAGGCCGCAGTCTGGGGCTTTTCAGGCTGGAGCCTCCTCAGCCCCTCTACCACAAGGGGAGATAGGAACAACTCCCCTTGTGGAGGGGATCTTGAAATGGGGTGTGTGTAGCGGGGTGGTCACCCACTCCTGCCCTGAAGGGCTTGAAATGAGCCCTGGGAGAGGACTGCAACTGTGACAGGGCTGCTGCTAGGAAAGCAGCAAGCCTCAGCTGATTTTTGAAACAGTCACAGCTGTGGCTATGCCCCAGTCAGGCCACAGCTAGCCCTATAAAAGGCCAGTGAGCCAGGAGCTGGCAGAGTTTCTCTCTAGCTGAGGAGGGAGATGGACCTAGCTGCTTGAGCCCTAAAAGTTACTGGAGTAAAGAAGGGATGGGGAAAGGCCAGGGGAGCCCTAGGCTGGCAACTTCCCAGGCTTCAGGGCCTTGTCCAAGGCCCTATAGAAGTACTGAGTTGTAGAGAAAGATAGCAGATCAAAAACCAACCTTGCCTGTGATGAGTGGCTTATGCTGTAGTTTGCCCCAGGGTGTGGGGGTTAGTTGGTGACTGGCAGTAGCCTCTGAATGAGGAGAGGTGAGGTGAGGTGGGGGTTCCCCTGCTAGGGGAAACCCTGAGACTGAGGGGTATATTGTCAGGGGGCAGCACCTCAGATACAGGGAGGGATGTGGGGGCCAGCGGTAAGATGGATCACCAGCCTGCAGAGGGTGCTCTGGAAGCTGGATGAGCTAATTCCTGACAGAGACCAGCATGAGGTGCTGCAGGGGTGAGTCCCACACTGTGACAGGCGTATAAAGAAGACGTATACGTTTGCTCTTCCCTTCCAGTCAAAGAAAAAAACAGAGATTGGGTGCCTGAGAACAAATCCTTTTTCAAAGGGGGTCCTGAAAACCTGGAAGGCTTTATTTCTCCAGAAGACCTCTCCTGACTGAAAAACATAGTAAGTCATAAATTTGGTTTGTGGATTAGAGTGGATAAAGTCAATCCTGTGCCTTATTTGTTGCTATTTGTTGCTTCACCTGGCACAAATTTCCTGTGCTGAGTCTAGGCTGTGTCAGTAAGCCCTGGGATGCTCTGATAACTCCTTCTTGGAGGGAGGAAGAAGATTGCATCACTCCTATAACAAATTCCTGCTCCTTGATCTGCCCTACAATGATGCTGCTCAAAGGGGGCTTTTCTTCCATCAGGTATTGTTTCTAGCTCCCACTGCATCTTAGTGTGGAAAAAATGAAATAAAGACTTCCATTTAGTGTAGCTTATAGTGGTGGTGTAGCTCTTCTGTTTTTATTCTCACCCTCCCCTGCCCCTACTCCATCCAGCAGAGGCAGCACCCCAGGACTTACTGGCTCTCAGTGGACCACTAACACATTGATTATAGAACCATTCATTGTCCGATTTGCAGCAGATGGTTACTGTTGTGCCCATGGCCATTTCAATCTTTTCTTTCATTTAACTTTTAATTATTAGACTCCTCTACAACAAGTAGATTGTTCATGTTGGACACTCCTAAATAATGAACTTTACAAAAAGCAGCTTGTTTCAATGTGTCACTCATTGTAAGAAGCGGTTATCTTCAAATGTTAAGGATTTCCCATAGAAGAGCCATTTTTTAAGTTTCAAGGGTTCATACAGTCTTTTCTAACTCACTGTTTGCTCTCTTTGCGAATGAGAGCTTCCCATAGCTAGATGGAGAGGCACATCTCCTTTTTACTCCCCCTCCTCCAGACTTTAGCAGAAAAAAATTCTTCTCATTCTGCTTTACAGCAAGCCAAAAAATGGGACCAACTCTCTTTCCTGCTGCTCTTGTGTTTTTTCCACAGCATGTTTCCAAATTTCTGAAATATATCATTGCTTCCAATTAAATACAAGTTCAAGAGTGGATCAGATGTCCTTTCAATAGGACATCAAAAAAGTGATAATACAACATTAGTAGGAAGTTTTAGTGCTTATGCATATTTCATTAGTAACCTTTGTTCTTGGACTGTTCTTACAAAAAGCGGAGTCCACATTTTTCTTGTTTTGTTTTTAAAATGTCCTATTTGCAAAGAGCTCATAACCATGCACTTCAAAATTACTAGAACAAATTAACTTAGACAATATGACTGGGTCCAGCACTGTATAAACTTCATATAAATCTCATTCCTTTCTTATTGTACATGTATGAAGATGTATAATTTATTTGAACATCTTAAGTCAAATCTTGTTCCTGTATAGTACTTTTTATTTTTAAAGGATGGGAGGGAAGCAAATGGATTACCTTCTTAAACCTGAACCTAGGCCATTAACTCAGTTCAGCCTTCTGTATAAATTGGCTGCCAAGTAGTATCTGATACATCAGTTACTTTCTATTTTTGATTAACATATGTGAGCTGGGACTCAGATACTGCTGTAGGTATGTATTGTCTTCTCAATGGCAACCACTGTGTGGTCGCTGAAAAAATGTATTTTGTCTTTGTGGTGGGAAAATAGAAAACCAATAATTGTCCTATTGGATAGAAGGAAGAAAGAGTTCTTGGATTTATTATTTTTATTTTAATCTTTATGGATCAATGTGAGATTGTTCTGGCCAAAATCCATATGACTTTTTTTACTTTATTTTTTTCTTTACAGATGAAACAGTTGACCTTTTTCAGAGTACAAACCATTTCACAGAAGGCTATTTGCAGTGCAGTGGATTTCTAGTTTCCACAGCTCCAATCTACACCTGCTCAGTTGGTTTACATCTGGGATAAGTTGCCAGTGCTTTAGGTTGAAGTCTTTAAGGTGGAAAAATTGCCTGTTGCCCACGCTCCCTTGCATGAGCTCTTTTGGATTTAGGTCTATATCTTTGTAGTAGAAAGAGAGCCTGACAGAGGTCTGGTATGAGGCCTGAACTGAAGTAGTAGTCAAGCCTGGCTAAGAAACACAGTTAGCAAGAGACACGATGTGAGCAGACTCACAGAATCTGGCAAGAGTAGAGAGAAATGCTAGGCACAGGACACTCACGTAATCACATTCCAGAAGGTGGTATGAGAACACCCTCATACCAAGCTGGTACAAACACATTCCCTAAAGATAACTGGAACATGCTGACCTCTCTTAATGATAAAGTCAGGATGATTGTGTGATGGATAAAGATGTTTTGATCGAACCACCTCAGAGGAGCAATATGTAACTTGTTTGTACTGGTAGATAAAAAAATGGAGTCTGTGACTTTGAGCCCGGGGGGAATGAAAAGTGCCATCATTTACTGAGCTCCGTCCGTTGTCACGGCATACATACATTAAGTATACTTGTAACAAGTATAAGGCACTAATAATGTGCTTCATAGATGACAAACCTGATCAAGTTCATTGGCCAGTTTGATCGAAGGCTGCTGTATGGGTGATCTGCCCAGAGCCTGTGCAGCACACAAAGAGAACACACATGCAGCCAACTTCTAATAACACACTTATCTCTCTAATAAAATTAATGTTCTGCTTTTCTGAATCGCTGAAGAAAAAGATTGAACAAGTTTTAAAAAACCTCTGATTTCAAAAGCTGCTCTGGTACACCTTTAAAACAAGCAGTGAGGCACAATGGGAAAGGCATTTCTGGGCAATTAGAACATCCCTGGGATAAAGCCAAAAAGATGCACTACTCACAGTGTTTCTTATTGCTATTACAACATCACTGACTGCTAGTCAGTGTCAATCATGTTCAGTATTTTAAGGTATATCATAATTTGAATCTTTATTGAATGAAGGATCTAAATTTCCCCCACCTGAGAGGAATGAATCCTGGAGGGGGAAAAAAAGTGATGTTGAATGACTCATCACATCAAGAGACATAAAGCGGAGAAGAGAGATCCCTAGGGATCTCTCATCTTATTAAATCCAATTTCCAGTTTACCAGAAAATCATGCCTATATTCCTATCCAAATAACTGATGGAACAAGGCAGTGTGCTTCCAGATGATTTTTCTTAAACTGCACATGCTTCATTTTATTTAGCACTTTTAAACTTATCTGCTTTGCTAATCAGTGCTAAGCTCCACAGATACCAATCAGTTATGGGCTCAGGGCTAAATGTATAGTCCTTGTAAACATGTGAATAGCAATTTGAAGCCTCTTGTCTCTTACCATTGCTAGAACTCCTGTAAATGGCTCAATAGCACCATCACTTCCATAATTCAAGAATGTTATCTATCTCTCCATCTTTCTCTACAACTCTAGGCTCCTGATGTGTTCTTGAAGTCCCATGATATCAACATTACTCCACAATCTAACTTTTTAATTGCTGACAATCTCTTTAGTTGGCTGAACCGCAAACCTGAGTCCCTCATCTCCTTTCACTAATTGAAAAGTTAGCTTTTTAAAAGGGGAAAATAATTGGCAAGAATCCAAGGTTTCACGTCTAACCAAATTTTATTTTGCAATGTTTTTTTCTTTTCTTCTGATGTGGAAAATAAATGGCATTAAATATTTGGGGGCTACATTTCTTGAAAACCAAGAGACACTTTCACTACCACATTTGTATGGCAGAGGAGACTTAGGAAAATCTCCAGAGATATGTGGGGCTGATTTTCCTTTCAGGCAGTTATTTTATTTTTATGGAGAGGGAAATTCCTGCATCCCCTTACACTATTTATTCCCTGGTTCTAAATGCTGAATTGCTTTCCTAACCAGTGAATGTTCTTCTTGCTACTACACATTTCCCCTGTGGTTTGCATTATCATTTTTATTAAATAGATTACACATGCCATTAATGATAGCTGAAAACTGAGCTATTAAGACCTTGCTTTCCATCCCCCCCGCCATGAATTTGAGAAATAAATCACAGCTGCAACTTTTCGTGTAGCTATTTCCTGAAAGAAGAAGAAGAAGGAAAAAAAAAAAAAGCACAGTCATGGTGTATTGTACTAATCTATATTGACTTTGTGTGCCTTTATATTTTTAAAAGTATACATTTTAGAGAAAGCACAAACCTCCTTCTTGACTCTTTTGGCAGAGAGCAGGGGAGATTTGAGGAGAAAAATGAAATAGTTTGGTAAAAAACTGCTGGTTTTTAAATATTGCTGTGGTGCTTCAGGGAGTGGCAGTTTAAGTGCTTCATGCCTCCACTCTCCTTAAAGGCCAGCTTATCTGGTGAGACGACATCTCCCATGAGGCCAGCCAAAGTGTACATCATGTGAGTTATAGTTTCCTTGTTCCCATTCTCCTCAATGGGCTGAAATCCTCAGCCTGACTATTTCTCCAGTGATGTACTGGGCCCATGTGACTGGGCCATAACGCACAGCCTCCCCTCACACAGAGGGAAAACCATGCCTCATGGGAGTGTAGTTCAGGAAGGGAGTCCAATCCATATTGGAAAATGGGAACATGAGGCTTCCATTTGCAATTCCCATGAGACACCATAGCTGTATTTCAGAATAACTTTGTGCAGGTTTGGGGTATTCATATTTTCATTAAAAAATTTCCAAGGAGAGCTCAGACTTTTCAACAAAACAATCTTTGTGTTTTCACCAAACCAAAAACCAACAAAACCTTTTGTTTGCAAAAGTGTCAACAGAATTATCTACCAGCCCTAATGAATGGCCAGAAGCCTCAAAAATGTCAGCTATTTAAACAACCTGTTCTTGGAAAGAGGGGGGTGAAAAACTTCAGCTAGATTTTTTTTTAAAAAATCTATGCTTGTACTTGCAACACAATAAGTTTATAGATTCATAGACTCTAGGACTGGAAGGGACCTCGAGAGGTCATCGAGTCCAGTCCCCTGCCCTCATGGCACGACCAAATCCTGTCTAGACCATCCCTGATAGACATTTATCTAACCTACTCATAAATATCTCCAGAGATAGAGATTCCACAACCTCCCTAGGCAATTTATTCCAGTGTTTAACTAGCCTGACAGTTAGGAACTTTTCCCTAATGTCCAACCTA
>NC_133770.1:202610301-202638578 GCF_003597395.2 Chelonoidis abingdonii
CCCTTTTTCCCCTGTCTATCCTTCCTGAGCAAGCTGTACCCATCCACACCAACATTCCAATCATGTGTATTATCCCACCAAGTTTCAGTGATGCTAACAATGTCATAGTTGTATTTATTTATTAGCACTTCCAGTTCTTCCTGCTTTTTACCCATACTTCTCGCATTTTGTATATAGGCATCTAAGATACTGGTTTGATCTTGCCTCCCAGTTTTGCCCTGACCCTCCTTTCTCTCTGCCATTATAGCCCACGCTCCCTCTTGTATGTTTTTACATTCCAAAAAACAATTCTTTAGCGATAAGTACCTCATCAGCTCTTCTATGCTACGTGGAGCTCTGTATGGGGGCATTGTCAGTAATATGTAAATCATTATCCAGAATGTTCCCTAATTCCACCAGGCAAAACATTGAGTATTCTGACAAATGTTGGCAAGGATGTAGTCAGACTGTCCAAAAATAGCATTATGGTAGGCTGTGATAAAAACAGATTCAAAAATTTGTTCTTTAGAGTTACAGGTCTCCTTATCAATACTTTTTTCCATTGTTCAAGACTTTCTGGAGCTGGTGTACAAACTAGACAATTGTAGAAGGCTTTCTTTGTTCTGGAAATGGAGAAATTCTTCCCAAGTAGGGAAAACAGCAATTACACAATATTATGCTGGGTTGATCTCTCTAGTTTTTTATAAGAAAACAGTCTGAAAACCCTGAATTTGTTATAACTCAGAAATAAGCAAGCATGGTTCACTCAGATTTGTTTGCAACTGTGATGTGTCACAATGAATAACCAATTTTAAAAATAAAGATTTCTGGAAAAGTTGCATATACCATCACCTGAAAAGGTTTCTCATGATTTGGGGGCATGAGAAAGAGAGCTTGTTAGTGACTGACTTTTTAAAATTATTATTATAGTGGTTGCCCTTTGTGCTTCTACTGGTTTTAATAGTTATTCTTTTGTGCGTATGCAAATAACTCTCAAACCTATAGAAATAACTCAAGTACAAACACTGGAATCTCCTATTTTGAAAATAAAATAAAATGGTTGTGATATAATAAAACAGTAGAAAACCTTCATTTCCATGAAGAGGCAATGATCTGACTGGTATACTTTGTAGGATCATGTGCTTGGGGATGAAGAGACTCCATAGGTTGGCAAATGGAATATGCAGCATAAACTCAAACTAGAAATAGTGCTTTTCCCTTCTGTAAACCTTTTACAATGAATAAATTAAAAAACAACAACTCTTCAGCATATAATTAAATTTTTCACTCATAAAATACACAAATAGTAAACCTGTTCCTATTTGTCCTCCAGGTCTAGTCCTGAAAAGATTACTAAGGTTTTACAGGATTTTTGCTGTAGTCAGGAATGAGTATTTCAGATCAAAGACACAGTAAATCCTGGATCAGGACTATTATGAATTTCTAAATCGCTTTCTGTGAGGAAAATATACCCTACATATTAGCATTAACAGTAAATTATTAGAAGTTTTGTAAATCAAAAACTTGCTGGTGTCAAGGTCCCAATTACAATTTATGCCATCAACCTTTTATCCTCTGCCAAGGTATATGGTGGACAGTCAAGTTGTACTGATAGTGAAACTATCCAAGTATCTTCTTTGTAATCTATCCTCTAGCTGTCTTGAATGTAGCAGCCAACTTAAGTCAGTATTCCTGGTAAGCATTTTTTCTCTTACAAATATTAATTCCTTAGTCGTAGCGAAAATACACCTTCCAGAAAAATCTCTTTTAAGGCACAGGCCACCTGTGCTGATAACATTTTGGAAGATGGGCATCTTCATCATAGCTCTCTTCCGAGAACTGTGCTACATTTTAACCTGATACATAGACAATTCTTCAAATATATTCAATTTAAATAAAGTATCTAATGGTGAACAAGCACTTTTAAACAGAGTAAATAAAATTGTCTGAAATCACTGATAAGGTTAATGACTAAATACACTTCCATGGAACTGAAAATATTTTGATTTACCACTCTAAATTTTGAGTTCAGGAAATTTGATATCCATTTCAATATTTTTAGAAAGTTGCCTTATGTTGATGTTGCATTTTCTAGAGTTTCGGGGTTTTTTGTTTAGGATTTGGTTTTATTCCAGGAATATATAGGTTTTGAGGTGAGATCCTTCTAAATAAGTACCAATAGCTATTCATTTATCTGTTCTTTCATGTTATAACTCTTGTGGAATTTCAAACATGAATGGTAGCTTGAACTTTTTTCAAGTGTGGCTTTCATTTAAGTGTCTATCAGTCACAAATACTGCAATATCATAGGTGGCTAGAGGTGGGCTTTAAAATAGTACCTTGCATCTAAGCATATTTTTAGGATGCCATATCAGGACTTCAGCAATCTGAATTTCAATGATAGTCATCCACATCCACCCAGTACAGTCAAATGCTCTAAATTAGAGTGACATGAATTCTGGTAGGATGACTTTAGATGACTACAGAAAACAAAATAATACCCTAAACTTCATAAGTTACAGTATTGTATTCTGTTTTCAAAAAAGTCCTTGAAACAATATTACACTGGGGAAAAAGGGGGCGAAAGTGTCTGTTTCATTTTTAATCTTCAGAGGAGTATACTTTAGACTAGACTAATAGAACACTGATTCCTTAAACCCTTCTATCTTCTTTCCGAACATACTAAGAGCTCTGTAACCCATATCACTTTCTCCTTGATATCTGCTGTTGAAGTAGCAGCAGATGTATCCTGTTACTCTTCTCCAATGTGTATTAAGGGCCAAGTGGACAAGTGGAACCACTATACATGTTCTCTGATGTGGGGGATGCATACAATTTCTCTTCCTCTCCCGGCCCCACATATTTACCTATGGAGATCCAACCCAGACACAATACTTCTGATGAAGTTCTATATGTGTAGGTTCTTTGCTGCCTGGCCTAAAAAGGAGGGGGCGGAAAAGAGTGTGAGTGTGTGTTTTTTTTGTTTGTTTTTTTTTTTTGGTGGGGTAGGATGACTTCAGCTTTGTTCTTTAAGTAGTGGCTTAAAGACTTATTTGTGCAGCTCTAGATTCATCCCCAGCTCATCTATGGAGCTGCAAATCACCTCCCACATCAGTACAGGCCTCTGGCTCTTGAGATGGATTGAACCTACAAAAGAAGGGCTCTATCAGTTCTTTCATGTGAAGTTTACTCTGTAGCCTTCTCTGAGGGTGGTTCCATCCTAGAAAGCAATTTTCCTTTACTGCAAAAATAACTACCCATCCACAACCCATCCTTCCCCAGCCAGCATTGGTGACTGGATAGGTTCAGTCCCCTTTAAAAGAAGGCTATGACCTATTTTAAAGGTGGACTCTCTGCTCTTAGAGACGCTATTTAGAACTACCAAGCAAAGAAGTCATCGCAAGGCCAATACCTATATTAAATCGCAAATTACAGAAACATTTAAAGTTTTGGAATTTAAAATAAAAAAGCTTAACCCCTCTGCACCTGTGTTCTCTATGCCACTGTAACATACTACTTCTCACAATACAAAACCTAAAACCATCTTGTTTCTGCTGTTTGTATTTCCACCCCCATTTATTTTTCAGTTCTATCCAGGATCCTGTTTTCCAGCCAACTATAAAATACTTTTATTGTTTTCTAAATTTTTGGCAACTCTACCTTCTCCCCTGTCCCATCTGTCCCTTTCCAGCTGCTCATTTCTACCCAGTGCCTGTTCTCAGCCAGCATTCAAAATGAATAAATATAAATTTAAAAACTATTTGCCAAGAAATCTACTAATGATCTTGATCCCACCTGCCCCCTCCATGCTCACCAGATGTCCAACACTGTAATGACCCCCGTTTTCTAGCTTACTCTAACAATTATTTAAAACATACATTACAAAAAATGTATCAGAGGGGTAGCTGTGTTTAGTCTGGATCTATAAAAAGTGACAGTCCTGTGGCACCTTATAGACTAACAGAAGTATTGGAGCATAAGCTTTTGTGGGTGAATACCCACTTGGTCAGACACATGTAGTGGAAATGTCCAGAGGCAGGTATAAATATGCAGGCAAGAGATAATGAGCTTAGTTCAGTCAGGGTGAGGATGAGGCCCTCTTCTAGCAGTTGAGGTGTGAATACCAAGGGAAGAGCAACTGCTTTTGTAGTTGGCTATCCATTCAGTCTTTGAATTCCGAGCTGATGGTGTCAAATTTGCAGATGAACTGAAGCCCAGCAGTTTCTCTTTGGAGTCTGGTCTTGAAGTTTTTTTGCTGCAGAATGGCTACCTTAAGGTCTGCTATTGTATGTCCAGGGAGGTTGAAGTGTTCTCCTACAGGTTTTTGTATATTGCCATTCCTAATATCTGACTTGGATATCTCCATTTATCCCTTTATGTAGGGATTGTCCAGTTTGGCAGATGTACATAGCAGAGGGGCATTGCTGACACATGATGGTGTATGTTACATTGGTGGATGTGCAAGTGAATGAACCGGTGATGTTGTGGCTGATCTGGTTAGGTCCTGTGATGGTGTTGCTGGTGTAAATATGTGGGCAGAGTTGGCATCAAGGTTTGCATGGATTGGTTCCTGAGTTAGTGACACTGGTGTGGTGTGTGGTTGCTGGTGAGAATATGCATGAGGTTGGTGGGTTGTCTGTGGGCGAGGACTGGCCTGCCTCACAAGGCCTGTGAAAACGAAAGGTCATTGCCCAGGAGGGGTTGTGGATCACTGATGATGCATTGGAGAGGTTTTATCTGAGAACCGTAAGTGATGGCCAGTGGAGTTCTGTTGGTTTCTTTCTTGGGCTTGTCTTGCAGCAGGAGGCTTCTGGCTATGTGTCTGGCTCCAATTTGTTTCCTTATTTCTTGTGTGGGTATCGTAGTTTTTGAGAGTGCTTGGTGAAGATCTTGTAGGTGTTGGCCTCTGTCTGAGGGGTTGGAGCAAATGTGGTTATGCCTCAGCACTTGGCCATAAACAATGGATCATGTGGTGCCTCCAGGATGGAAGCTGGAGTTATGAAGGTAGGCATAGTGGTAGGTGGCTTTTCTGTACAGGGTAGTGTTAACGTGACTGTCACTTATTTGTACTGAGGTGTCCAGGAAGTGGACTTCCCATGTAGATTGGTCCAGGCTGATGTTGATGTGGGGTAAGTCTCTTCTTGAGGTCAGATAAGACTAGTGGAGCTCAAGGGTTATATTATGAATTCCCAAGGTAAAGGGAGAGAAAGCATAGGAAACTCAGGGGTCATCCTCAGTACATCCAGGGTACAATATTTGCGATGATCCCCAAGGAGGCAGAGAGTGTGATCTTCAAACCTCGGGCTCCTGTGGATCAGCCAGAAAAGGAAACTCCTACTTGCAGACAAGCTGTCCTCCATGTCGCTCTCCAGGGTCCTCTTTCCCCATTGGCACAACGACTTCAGTTGTGTTTATAACCTACCAGAAGAATGGGCAATGAATTTGAATGTCTGGTGCACCGGACCGTATTACCAGGCTTAAGGTTTCTATTTATCTATACTGTCATTCAGACTATCGGAGACATCTAAAATATTTTGGATTTGTTTTTTATTTCAAAGCTTTGCTCCCCATCTCTCCTTGCTGTGCTTGGGAAATTACACCCAAACTGAGATTCTAGTTTGAGTGATCTAGTTTTCTAACTCAGCTTCTGTGCTTTCCTTTAATTAAAAAAAAAAAAAGGAAAAAAAAACACTTCTATAGGAGGTTTGCCATGTTTATACAGTGAAATGTTTATAGAACAAATAAGTTTGCAAAGCAAAATCTTCTGAAACACAAATCTTGCTGAACTAAATCTTCCTACCAGAACACTCACTAGATTTAACAGTGAAGCTTAACACTGAAACTAGAGTGGTGCCCAGTACATTTTCCTACAACAACAAAGAAATTCTGTATGAAAAATGTCAGGGGGACAACATAGAAATTGCAGATGGTCAGTACCTTTGGAAACCATGAAATAGCTTGACTATGGGTTTAGGATCCTAACTTTAGGCCACAGGTTTGAAAAGCTAGGCCTTTAGCTATTGTAAAAAGGGAATGCTATAAAAGTGTTTGCTTACCCCGAGAATCTCAGTATGAAATGGGATATTCAGTGAAGTAGAGCTGCCACACTGCTTAGCTATCCAATTCTTAAAATAAGTGTATTGGACTGTAGAGAGCATTTTAAATAGTATACAGAAGTGTAACAAACTTAGCAAATAATAATCTAACACAAGACTGCATTGAGCAAAAGTAATATAACATGTTCTTTTAAAAAAAAATCATTAATTCAGAGTACAAGAATCCATTCAGTAGTCTACTCACTACCTCTAATGTCTGATCCAAACTCTGTGGAAATCAATGAAGAAGGCTCCCTTAGTGTGTCAACCACTAGAGATGGGTGAACCCTTTGGAACAAAAAGTGGTTCAAAATTTGGGAGGGTAAAAAAACCTGTTTTTTTAGTTTTATTTTATTTATGTTTTTGCTTCAGGTTCAGCTCTGAGCATATGCCTCCCTGAACATAGCACAGTTCTTTCACTGTGATTCTTTCACTGCTCCCCACTCCGCAACCCTCTCTCTTCAATGTGTTTTTTACGGTGTGGTGGGATTTCCTTGATGCTGCTGTTTAATTTTTTCACTACTTTGAGGTTTTTTTCCCTTGAGTCATGCCTCCAAGTTCAGCAAGTTGAGTAGGGAATGAGGAATATCATGCCCTGAGCTTTTCCTGAAGGGCAAGCTCCAGAGCAGGGATCAGCAACCTTTGGCACACAGCCAGCTAGGGTAAGCCCCCTGGCAGGCCATACAAGTTTGTTTACTTGCCATGTCCACAGGTTTGGCTGATTGCCGTGCCCACTGGCCTCAGTTCACCACTCCAGGCCAATGGGGGCTGCGGGAAGTGGCGGCCAGCGCATCCCTCGGTGGGCCACGTGACAAAGGTTGCAGATCCCTGCTCCAGAGTACCATCATGTCTAAGCTGGGTCAGCTGCTTCAGGGCAGAAGGATCTAAAGATGAACTTCTGGGTACTTTTCCCAACTGATAGGGAATTTTGAAAACCTTTCCTGATATGGTACTATTTATGTATAATGCAATTTGAGTCATTTCATGATTTTCAGGATAAGTTATAATAGAACTGGTTTAGGATCTTTCCAGGTTAGTTAACTAAAATTCACCACTAACGTATTTCTCTGCAGTGATCTTAGCCTATTTTCTACGAATATGTTAAGAATGGCCATACTGGGTCAGACCAATGGTCTGTCTAGCCCAGTATCTGGTCTTTCTACCAGTGGCCAGTGCCAGATGCTTCAGAAGGAATGAATACAACAGGCACAAACATATCTAATTCTTTTTTGAACCCAGTAATACTTTTGGCCTTCATGTGTCATGTTGCTAGTGGCTCTGCTGCTATAATGTTGAGATGCTTTACGGAGCAGGTTACTAGATTGCCAGTCATTATCTGGAAAAAAATAATAGTGAAATAAAAGGTGGCTAGTTTTTAAAACATTATTAGAATTCATGCTGGAATAATGGCATTTCCAGAATTATTTTTCTGGCAGTAATAAATTATGGCCAGATGAGAACAGTTGGTGAATCTTTGTTGTTTGTATTATTGGCTCTCATGAGACTAGCAATATAGAAAGTTACTGTAATGGCAATTTTCATTAATATGTGGATAATGGATTTCTACCATGTAAGGTTTTTCATTTAGATGTCTAATTACTAGAGTTTCCTCAGCATTCTAGAATGCTAATCCTTAGTATTAGCTGCCAAATGCTGAAGGTCTTTTGTGTATTGGACAAACAAATCAGATTTAATATCGTCAGTGAAATGATGCAAGCAATTTTCTCTTTTATGAAGGATAGCTAGTGATACCATGAAGACACAACGTCTCTAGCTAGAAATATTTGATTTCAAAGATGTCAGAAATCTTAACTCATTATAAAATACATTACTTGCTCACCAACATTAGCAACAGGATACAGACTTACAGTCCTGTATCTTTTGTCACCATATTAAAGAGGACGGCGTACATATGAGAATATTTTGGGGAAGTTCAAGGTCCCTTTGTAACAGCTCATAATGCTACTCATGTTAATATTACAGAACAGTGTGAGTGACAAAATTTAAGTCTGACTTAGTAGTGAGTGTTCCATTTTCCAGGTCAAGGGCTAGATTTCTTGGGCTTACTCCTGAATAGGATGCTGGTGCCAAGTTACTTGCATACTATAACCTGCCAATCAATTCCTGTGGTAGCAGTTGAGGTCATTCTGCAGCTAAAGGGCTGCAATTCAGGCTGTCAGAAGAGGTTTGGGAAAATACCTTTTGGAAAAAGAAACTCATTCAAAAAGAGAGCCTAAACACGGCAGGAGTTATTATTTGGAATCTTCGTATTCACAGGGTCTGAGTACAAGGTACAAACAATTCTCACTTGCTAGTGATTAACTGAGATAATTTAGAAATAGATACCGTCCAGACTATTCCAGATGTAGCATTCTCAATATAACATCTGAAAATACAGTTCTGAAACTGAGAGTTTGCAGATGACACCAAAATTGGGGGAGAGGTAAATAACGAAAAGCATAGGTCTCTGATCTGAAGTGCTTTGTAAACTGGTGCAAGCAAAAAAGACTCTTTAATGTGGCTAAATGCCTACATCTAGAAACAAAGAACGTAGGCTAGTGGTGGGCAACCTGAGGCCCATGGGTCGCATGCGGTCTGTCAGGGTAATCTGATTGCGGACCATGAGACATTTTGCTGATGACTGTCTGCAGGCATGGCCCCTCACATCTCCCAGTGGCTGCGATTCACTATTCCCAGTCAATGGGAGCTGCAGGAAGTGGCAGACCACAAGGATGTGCTGGCCGCCATTTCCCATAGCTCCCGTTGACTGGGAATAGCAAACCGTGGCCACTGGGAGCTGCGGGGGACTGGACCTGCAGACAGTCATCAGCAAAATGTCTCATGGCCCGCAATCAGATTACCCTGATGGGCCACAAGGTATCCACCACTAGTGTAGGCCATACATATATGGGTGTCACAGTGGATAACACTGCTCTACAGCCAAAATGCTTCTGAAATAAATGTAGTCAAACTTTACTAATTCTGGGTCACTGAGAACGAAAATGATGCTTAAAATTGTTGATTGGCTCTAGTCTAGCTGTTGGGCTCCAGACTACAGCAGTGGAATCTCCTGGCAGCTGATGTTAGGGTTTCCATGTTCCGTGACCGTCAAAAGGATCTTGTCCCATTCTTCTTCATGGAAGGTGATCTTGTAGCCTGCAACAACATCGATGGTGTGATGGCAGCCCTCAACATCGTTCATGATCCAGATGAGTGGAGACTGTTCATTGATTCATCGAAGACGAGTCTTAAAGCTGTTTTGCTGCATAATGGCAATGTTTTGCCATCAATTCCAGTTGGTCATGCAGTCCATATGAAGGAAACCTATGACAACATGAAACAACTTTTGAGGTGCATAAACTATGACCAACATCAGTGGCAGCTTTGTGGCGATTTGAAGGTTGTTGCTCTCTTGCTTGGTCTGCAGACTGGATACACAAAGTACTGCTGTTTTCTCTGCGAATGGGATAGTCGTGCAAGAGATTCCCACTACATCAAGAAAGATTGGCCACTCCGACAGTCATTGGAGCCTGGGAGGAAAAGTGTTCAGCATCCACCACTTGTTGAATCAAGGAAGATTTTGTTACCACCCTTACACATCAAGCTGGGTCTGATGAAGAACTTTGTCAAGGCCATTGACAAAACACAAGCAGCTTTCAAGTACCTCCGTGGAAAATTTCCAAGGTTAAGTGAAGCTAAGATAAAGGAAGGTGTCTTTGTTGGTCCTCAGATTTGTGAACTTCTTCGAGATGATGCATTTGACCATGCACTGCGTGGCAAGGAAAAGACGGCATGGAAAGCCTTCCAGTTAGTGGCAATAAATTTTCTCGGAAACAACAAGGCAGACAACTACAGGTTGTTGGTGGAAAACCTCCTCAAGGCATACAAAAGCCTTGGTTGCAACATGTCACTAAAGATACATTTTTTGCACTCTCATCTAGATTTTTTTCCACCGAACTGCGGAGCAGTGAGCGACGAGCACGGCGAGCGATTTCACCAGGACATTGCAACAATGGAGAAACGCTATCAGGGCAAATGGAGCCCATCAATGCTTGCAGACTATTGCTGGACAGTGACAAGAGATGCTCCATTTAATGAATACAAGAGACAAGCCAAGAAGCGCCGAGTAGACACTGAATAGGACTAAACTATGTACATAATAGTTTTTTCCCTTTTGTTTCATAATAAATTTTATTTATATAACCCTTTTGCTGATTTTTAAAGTGTTACATAAACAGGACAGGTGAAATATCATGTAAAGCAACGATAAATACATGAAAAGACCTAGGTTTACAATTTATGATTAAAACTCTACTATCTACCCAATACACATAGACATAAGATTAACGATTTAAATATCTTAGAAACAGTAGCCAATCAGTTGTTTTAACTGTCATATTTGAATTCAGGACATCAAAATACATAATAAATAGCACATTTTATCTCTGAAGCAGATGACCTCTCAAAAACTGTAGACCAGTGATAATCAGTTGACTATGAACTTCAGTGCGGTGATGTTGTGGCCAAAAAAAGCAAAGGTGATCCTGGGATGCATAAACAAGGGAATATTGAGTTAGGAGTACGGAGGTTATACTACACCTATATTTGGCGCTGGTCTGACCTCTTCTGGAATACTGTTGCCAGTTCTGACTTGAGTCCAAGCTAATAGTAGGCTCTTCAATCTAGCAGAGAAATGTATAACACAATCAAATGACTGGAAGTGGAAGCTAGACCAATTCAGACTGGACATTTAAAAGCAAACTTTTTTAACCATTGGAACAATTTTATCAATGGTGGACTCTGCATCACTGACCATTTTGAAATCAAGCTTAGATGTTTGTTTTCTAAAAGTTATGCTCTAGGAATTATTTTGGGAAAGTTCTATGACCTGTGTTTATATAGGAGGTCATATTAGCTGGTCACAGTGGTACCTTCTGGCCTTGAAATCTATTCATTAGAGCAGCTTGTTTGAGAGAAGTTTAAAATAAGATATGTTTTAAAGCTTAACAGAAATCTACCAAGGTCTGCTTTTTCCTCAGATGCTTATTGTTTTGTGTAAATCACTTACTTTGGAGGTTGTCAGTGATTGGACAATAATTATTAAAGGACCTTTTGGACTGTACCTGTATAAAAATGCAAAGATGTACTTATTACTATATATACCATAACAGAGAACCTATCTACTTTTTAAAATGAAAGTCAACACTTACAATATTTCAAAATCTATATACAGTGGTTAAAGTAACTTTTAGATTAATGGCAAAATTATAAAAATCTTCTATTTTACAGGTGAGCATATACATAAAATATTGATACTTGCATCTTTAAGTTCTTTATCCCTAAATCAGCACGGTGGCATATATTTTAGATGCCTAACAGTTTCTTTTTCAGTTCTTGAGAATTCAGTGGATTGGCTGTTCTAGGCAAAGAAGGAAAGTTTATAGTCCACTGATCATAAAAGTGCTCTTTAGTCGGTAACTAAGAACTTCACTTGTGATAAAGTACTCTACTAGGCCCTTTTTAAACACAGTCATACCTTTTTGTGATGAGTGCATATGAGGCATTCATATAACATTTTTCTTTGTAGTGCTCCTGAAACTCTGGTGCTGTCTGTAAGTGTTACTCTTCACTTACACCAAACAAAACATTTCTAACTTATACTATAGTGATGTGTTAATGAGTCATTCCTTTTCTCCTAAAGCAGCTTTCTTGCTCTATGCCAAAAAGCAATAGTCTAAGAAAGGAAAGCCAATACCTAAGACAAACACATTTGGGTTGATGTAACTGTCCCACTCATCAGTTTGTATAAAGTAGGTAGCAAGAGCTGTACTTGAATCACAGATGGCAAAATTACTCATCGATGTATCTCATTTGTTCTGTTTGCCACTTTTCTCTGACCAGATTATGATTTGTATAAACTTATCTGTATTGAATTTTTGCTTTTGTTTTGAGAAATGATCTGAGTATTTGTTACTCTTTATCTATGAGTGGCCACCTAGAGCACATGTCTTAATGAAAACTTAGACCACCAGTTAGGTAATAGAACATAGTCCCAATTTTGTTTGCCAGTTACCTGCAAATACCTATGATCTAGGAACTTCCAGATGCCACTAGCAGAGAGCATATGGGCACTAGCTTCCCTGGTTCACCAAACTAAAGTCATGTAAGGTCTCTTATAAAAGCCTGTGTCAGAGTGGCAGTTATAATCACTGCAAAAAATATGTATGAATGTTGTGTAAGGAGGGGTGTGTGTGTGTACTAAAATTATGTGACTATAAACTGGTTACCAGAAATGGGAAAAGCAGGTTGCCCTGTTTCTGTCTGTCTGTTTACATGAAAATTAAGTATTGTATGGTTCACAATGGGCCTCCATCAGCATTCTGAGCTAAATGCTAATGAAGGATTGTAAAACCTTCAAAGAGAATGTTTTCAGGAAGCAATGACCCTGCAGTGAACCCTGTAAGAAGCAAGAACCAAACACTTTCGGGGGGTCTAATGATTACACCCTCATTCCTTCAATTTGCGAGGACAAGCTGCCATCAGGTTGGATTTTAGGAGAAGGGTTTTAAGCCAAACTGGTTAAAAAAGCTGGGGACAGCACTTGGCATAAGGAATTCCCCTAGCTCCTACAACATGGCTTATTAAACTTTGTCTCTATAACAGGGATCAGCAACCTTTGGCACGCAGCTCACCAAGGTAAGCGTCCTGGTGGGCTGGGCCGGTTTGTTTACCTGCTGTGTCTGCAGGTTTGGTCAATTGCGGCTCCCACTAGCCATGGTCCACCATCCCAGGCCAATGAGGGTGGTAGGAAGCAGCGGCCAGAACATCCCTTGGCTCATGCCGCTTCCCACCATCCCCATTGGCCTGGAGCAGCAAACTGCAGCCAGTGGGAGCCACGATCATCCAAACCTGCAGATGCAACAGGTAAACAAACCGGCCCAGCCTGCCAGGATGCTTACCCTGGTGAGCTGCATGCCAAAGGTTGCTGACCCCTGCTCTATAAAGTGTTATGATTTTTGTTTTGTGCTTTCTTACTTGAATCTCTGTTCAATAAACTTATACTTGTTTTGAAATTCATATACAATATGGTGCTGTGTGTTAAGTAAAGCGCTGACCCTAAACTGAATATTCCAAGCTGGTGTGAACTATTCCTATGGGAATAGTGGCTCTAAGTGTTGGCTCTAAGAACGGATCTGTGACTGTTCAGTGGCATAAGGGCTCAGCACTCCAGAGAGATGCTCATAGGACACATAGGTGGTTGTGTTGCTATAGCTAACCAAAACAGAGAGCAAGGCCTAGAAGGCAGTGCTTGTATTGTCAGAGCCTGGCAACATCAGTGAGTAGATCCACAGCATGCACATGCAGGAAGACTTTATGCTAAATTAGTGGTTTTCAACCTATTACCCAATCAGCACATAGCTATAGCCCATGTAACATCATCAGGGCCTCACAGATTTTGTGGATGCAGACCATGACACTCTCACTCTTGCACACAGCTGCATGTGACTCATAATGGTAAATAGGTTGAGAACCACTGCACTAAAGGCAGCTAGTAGTGAGGTGCCTCACAACCCTGTGTATTCTAGGGAAAGTGTCACAATCTCTAATTGTTTAATCTTTTCAATAATAATCTTTTCAAAATGGCTAGGAGAGCTCTTGATGATATTGCATTCCTGCTAGTTTAGCCTTCTTGTCCTACTGCACTGTATTCTCAGGCAATATTCAGACCTGCAATTTTAGGCCCCCTGCCTCTCTGCCCCCACTCCTAAGGAGAACAGGAAGAGCCCTGAGAAGGGAGGAGGGAAACTGTCCAGAAAGCAACAGGAGATTTTGGATGGGGGCGGGGAGGTAGTAAGGGAATAGTGTGGTGCCAATACCACTTTCCTA
Source organism: Chelonoidis abingdonii (assembly GCF_003597395.2). Lineage (NCBI taxonomy): Eukaryota > Metazoa > Chordata > Testudines > Testudinidae > Chelonoidis > Chelonoidis abingdonii. Next base: position 202,624,263 of record NC_133770.1, read on the forward strand.
GAAGGAGGGACTTGAGCTGTTGTGTTCTTTTTGCCAGATTTGAGGGTTGAGGTGGATGTCTGGTGTGAGTGCTATTGCTAATATTTAGATGCTTCTGTTATCCATAAACATCTTTGTGAATAAAATCGTGTTCACCCAAATGGTCCCAAATAAGCAAACATGAGGGGCTGCTAATGCTAATGAAGATAATTGACTAGTTTGATTTTCACATTAACATGGAATTCAAGCAATAATCTTAGATAAATACTGTATTTATTAGAATATAATATAACTAGCTTCTTGTAGCACTTCCTAGCAATGAGTCCAGTCATGAAATGTGTCTCTGCCATCATTTCTACAAGGAAGTGAACATGATCTCTCTCCTTACAACTATGTTGTTTTTTACAGCAATACCTACACATGCTAATAGAGGGAGCAGTTTGGTACTTGCCAAAGAATGTTCCAAGAATGAAAAATGAATTGATCTGTGACTGTGCTCTGAAAGCAGTAGTTAACTTACTCCATATTGGAGAAACTTGCTCAGCAGATGTCAGTGCATGAAAGGCATTAACAATTCCAAGAATCTTCCAGAATCGCTTCTGTTGTTTGTCCAGCATTTTGTCTTTTGGATAATGTCAGCAAAATGGAACTATAGAACTAAACATATTACAAGAACTGTGGGTTCACCTTAATCAGGTCATCTTGCTAGAGAGCGAGAGAGAGTTGCACAGATATTTAAGTCAGCTTACAAACCATTTTATATTTGTATGTCTGGAAGAAGAAAACTTAAGAAACAGACAGTAATAAGATGTGAACTTATGGTGTGAGTCCTTGACCACAGATGGCTTCAATGAGGCACATACTAGTTACAGATGCATTTCTTATGTGGACATCAAAGCAATTACCGTACATAAAAATGTTTTTTTTTTAAAATCTCTCATTTGAAAGTGTTGTTGTATCCAGGAATTAGCATACTGAGCTTTGATGGACTTTGAACATGGTTGGCTGCTGATTTAATTTTCATTGCCTTAAGATGAAAGTACAGTAACACATCTTTGGCTTTAGAAGCTGAGATGAAAGTGAGGCAGTGACGGAATTAAAAATGCTGGAGAATGAGAACTCCGTATTGTCCAGATACAAAACAGATTTCTAGATAATGCTTAATCTAGAGGTAATACACCTCTAGCCCGATATAACACTGTCCTTGGGAGCCAAAAAATCTTATCACATTATAGGTGAAACTGCATTATATCAAACTTGCTTTGATGCCCCGGAGAACGCAGCCCTGCCCCGCTACTCCCCAGAGTCCTGCTTTACTGCGTTGTATCTGAATTCCTGTTATATTGGGTCACGTTATATCAGAGGTGTGTGTATATAGTCCTGCCTCAGTGCAGGGGACTGGACTAGATGACTTATCAAAGTCCCTTCTATTTCTATTTCAGAATATTAAAACAGAGCAGAAAAATAGCTCTCAACACTAGAGAAAATTGTCTGTAGCTACTGTAATGACTACATTCCCACATGTTAAATCTGTCACCCAAAGTGTTAGGGTAGCCAGTTGTTTGTCTTGCCTTTCTACTGTTATCACCAATCGGAGAACTCCTTATGAAACAGTATTATCGATCAGCCAGTGAGATGGTTTCTATGCCATGTTCCTGCTTTTTTTTTTTCCCCATACCATTTCTGTGGTGCCAGGTGGAATGGGAGAAACTTGATCCAGCTCCAGGCAGTCATTTTGGTGTAAAAGTAATGGTAACCCAAAGGAACTGCTAGTCTTGGTAAGCAGCTGGCCTGTAATATTTTTTTAGTACATTTGATGGTATTTGGGTAAATTGAATATGTGTATCATTACATTATTCTTACACCACAGTTGAAACTGGCTCAGATAAATTACTTAACTTGAAGCACTTACTACTTAGCAATTGGCATATTGAATCAGGTCAGCTCTTCAAGTGTAGTTTCTGTAATGTCATAAAGCATACTGTTGAGTGACTAAGCAATGCTTTCAAAAACATGTTCCCAGATAATATATTCCAAGTTTTACTTTGAGTCCTTATTTTCAGACTTCAGTGTATGAGTTTATGCACTTAAAGTGGATTGACTTTTTTTTCTTTAAATCCTGCTGAGCACAGATTGTCAAAGTCACAGAATGTAATCAGGCTACCAATGTGCTTAGATGCTTAAACTTTAGGTACTCATATCTGAAATTCAGTCTATTTATTTCCTCTAAGAAGTTGGAGTGAGTAACATACAAGTATTTCAAAAATTGTAAAATAGTTTTGTACATGCTAGAAGTAATATCCTTCTCTCAGTTGACATTGTGTTGGCCCATTTCAAGTAACTTTTTTTGATTCTTACCAAGAGGTAAATCATTATAAAATAACCTATTTTATTTATTTCATTGGAAATTTTTCTAACCCCCCAACCCCCCCTGCATATCTCAAAACCTCATGCTCAAGACACTTTAAGAATTAAAGCTGGTTACATTTGACACTTTTTGCTATTTTCAAAGATTTCTGCTTCCTGCTGGCAGTTAGAGCAAATATATTAAAGTATTCTTCAGAAATGTAATTGACTTTTTACCTGGAAAATTGTCCTTGGTAGTAGATCTACAGTTTCTTTATGAAGAGACATAGTATTTTTATCTATATAAAATCTGACAACTTTTTAAAAAAAAAACAAAACGGTGTAGAATAAGTGCAGTTATTGCTTACGAAGGTGAAATAAGAAACTCACTTTTCATAAGATTAAAATATTTGGTAGCATAATTTTTATAGCTTGACAGTAGACCTATTTTCATTAATGAACAATTGGATTCCAGATGGGAGTTTTAAGCCACTCTTTCAAACACAGGCACCTAAATTGGGCCTGAAAAATATGCATGGGCACATATGACCCATTTTGCATGCAGAAATATTTGTTATGACATTGCAATTATTTCTGCCTGTATTCTAAATATGTGGGGCTATGGTAAATACTACTTCTAGCTGTCAGTGTGGTTTTATTTTTTTCCATATAGTATGATAAAATAGTTCATATTCTAAGTGTCAAAACATCAGGTAGACATGTAGGGAAACAGACGGAGATATTTATCTTCTCATCACGAGACAAGTAATACACAGCAAGTTTAGACCTCTTGCAAAAGTCACAGGTGCTGTAGTATTTCAATGCCTGAGGTAGACTGTAGGTTAACTCCTTTGTAGAGGTTTTTTTAATGTAATTTAAAGTGAGCACAGTACTGATGCTGGTGGAACTGTTTGGCTGTCTCTGTAATGGGTTCCTGTCTCTGGGTGAGACTGAGCCTTTGAGAAACGTGACTGTCTATTGTCCTGCTTCCAAACTTAGTGAGGCTTAAAACTGTTCTATACATCGGGCCTCTGCCATATTAGTGGTTCTACCGTTTCAGTTCAAAATTGGAAAAAATTAAGCAGCACAGAATGAGTGATAGTCCTAGACAAAATGCATTGTTATCATGAATTATTCACAGATATCGCATGCAATTCTTTGAATAATTGGCAAGAAACCAAGTAGACCTCATCTTATCTACTTAACCTCATATTGACAAGGCTATCATTTGAATATATACTTTAGCATTGCTTCATCTCAAGGCTTTGCTTGTTTTTTGTACTGTAAACACATAAGATAAAGCCCTACTTTGCCTTAAAATGTTTTGGAAAGTTCATTCATTCGGTCTAGATAGGCACTCCTGTTGTTTAGTTGTTCTTTTCTTCAAAAGGACATATGGTATCGGCAGCACTATTTTGACATCTTGATAGAATTAGTGGAACTGGGTTTACATATGAGGCTTGTTTTGTATGTTCTCTCAATCTTTTAGTCCTCTGGGTTTGGGAGATTGAACAGTAAATTGAGAACATGGTTTTAGCTGCCAGAAATGTTGGCCATTATTTTGGGTATTGAGTGACAGATTATACAAAATGATTTATTTGTGGTAACAAGTAGAGCTGGGCTATTAAATGAATTCTGTTTGGCAGGTCTGTTTGGCGGGGGGGGGGAGAAAAATCAGTAGGGGTCAATCTGAAACCTTTCAGAATTTTTGGTGAATTCAAATTTTGTGTCTGTTTGAAAATGGGAATTTGAACTTGGGCCTCTTGTAATCCAGAGAAACAGCAGCACCACCACTACCTCCTCATCCAAGGTCACCCGGGGGGTGGGGGGGGGAGACAAGTGAAGCAATTTGCCTTAGACCCCGCAGGGGCCCCACGAACTGCTCCGGGTTTTCGGCAGCAGGCCCTTCACTCGCTCTGGGTCTTCGGCGGAAGGTCCTTCAGTGCAGCAGAAGACTTGGAGTGAGTGAAGGTCCCACCGCTGAAGTGCTGCCAAAGTCTCGGAGTGTCGCCCAGTGAGTACAAGCGCCTCCGCAAGTGATGGAGAAAAAAGAAAGCTGCTATCGGCAGCAGCTCTACCGCAGCTGCTTCATTCTTCAGCAGCGGGTTCCTTCCCTCCGAGAGGGACCCGTCGCTGAATTGCCGCCGAAGACTCGCCCCTGCCCCAGGCTCCCTGAATCCTCTAGGCGGCCCTGTCCTCATCCTCTTCCTGGTTGGCTTATGGATGGCCACAACTATTCCTGTCAAACTGGCAATAGTTTTGGGTCAAATTAAATGGCATTTTTGTCAAATCTATTAATTCAAAACATTTTGTCCAGCTCTAGGCACAAGTTAATACTTATGTGCAAATATCTGAGGGATCATCTCTTTGTCCATAACCAGCTGTCACTGTTCCAATCATATCTTTTATTGGACCCACTCCTCTTGGTGAGAGACAAGCTTTTGAGTTTATATAGACCTGAAAAAGAGTGTTTTGTGTGCAAGTTTGAAAGCTTCTCTCTCACCAACAGAAGTTGGTCCAATAAAATATTACCACTTTGATGAGAGAGACAGAGACTGACACGACTACAACAACACTGCACACTGAGATTAGCAGAGATGCCCATGCTAGAGCTCCCTTAATATGATCAAGAGGGAACTACTGACAAGGTGTTTTCTGTGAGGAATCCTTGATGCTGGGGATTGCGCCCCCTGGTTGACTCAACAGAGCTCATGATTGTTAACATTCAGGCATGCTACAAATCCCTCTGTCTTTCAGCCTGTTAAGGGGTGTGTGGACTAAAGGGACTGGTTTATATTTATGCTGTGACTCCTAGGGTATGGCCGCACTTGTGAATGAAGACAGGTTCATATGTGCACACTGTTAGAGTGGCCATCCCATACTTGCACAGTGTATCCACATATGCTGCGCTGGGCATGAGTGTATAGAGTAAATGAGCATCGTCCTGCATCCATACTTGCTTTTACGGAATGCAACAATAACACTGAAAAATCAGGGGTGGTATCTCAGAGTCCTTTGCATTAAAGGAGGCAATCAATGAACTGCCTTGGCACATGTTACTGGTACCGTAAGCCATCTTCACACACCTTTACCAATGACAGCTCCCTCTCATCTTACTCTTTTTTTTTTTTTTCCAAACTGCTTTGGAGACATGGAACAAGTCCATGAGGATTTGTTTCTGCTGATGCTACTGCTTGTGGGACAAATATTCATATGGTCCAGTACCGGACACTGGGCACACTTGCTCCAGATATTTTGAGACTCTGAAGGAGTGCTGACTTGGGGGAGAATGAAAGTCTACTGGGGTCCTGTGGAGCAGATGTCTTGAATGCAGGGATGCTCATGGGTGGACCACCCCTTCTGGTCCCAGAGAACCAGCATGGTGTGGTGGGACTGAATCATCTTGGAAATCTGGGATGATGACCAGTGATTGCAGAACTTCAGGATGAAGAAGCAGACCTTCCTTGAGTTGTGCGGGAAGTTTGCACCAACCTTCCTGCACCAGACCACTCAAATTCAGAAACCCACACCAGTACAGAAGCAGATGGCCATTGCTATTTGGAAGCTGACATCATCTGACAGCTGTTCATCTGCTGGAAGCCAATTTGGGATTGGGAAGACTACCATTGGGGCAGGGTTCTACATGTGTGCTAGAAATCACTTACTGTGATCTGCCAACAGGTGGCTGCCATCAGTGATATCACTGGAAATTATAGCGGGATTTCAGAGGATGGCATTTGTGAACCATGTGGGGACCATTGATGGAAGTGGCATAGGCTGAGGGATGTGCTGGCTACCAGTTCCCTCAGCTCCCATTGGCTGGGGATGGTGAACCATGGCCAGTGGGAGTTGTGATTTGGCCAAATCTGCGGACGCTACAGGTAAACAAACAGGCCAGGCCCACAAGCAACTTTCCCTGATGGGCTGCATGCCAAAGGTTGCAGATCCCTGTGCTAACTGAAAACACACAATTGTAGCATGGACCCTTTGGCCACACTTCTGTGCTGAAGACATTGTTAATGCCCTGTAATGCCATCATTCATTCATGTTTCTGTTAATGTCAAATGCATTTGATTTATGGGCAGTACTTTAGCACTGTTAAATCTTGTATGTTTTGTTTTTCTTTTGTTTTAGGAGGGACTTGACACCTTCTCTCCTCACAATGTTACAAGACACCATTGTTCACAGCACTTAGGTACTATGCATGATTGCTCACACCACATGAGTACCGTCGTTGTCACTTGACTGCTTGAGAGAGGAGGGATGTGTGTCAAAGCAGTGTCAGATGTCTTCCATGTCATTTTACTTTGTTTCCTTTTGTAGTATGCGTTTAAATCTTTTAACAAACCCATAAAGACTTCTCAGTTAACAACTTCTCAGTTTGTTATTTTGGTGCTTTTGAACAGTAACAGACATTTCACAGCTTACTTCAGTGATGGCAAATTCTTTATTTCTTGTCTTTGGGGTGGGGGTTTTTTTTAAAAAAAATACATAAGTATACTTATTGGGCTGGGGTACAAGGAAAAGGCTAGCATGAGAGATATTTTTATTTGCATTTCAGTGGTTCCAAATAAACAGAGATATGCTGTCATTCATGCTACCTCATCCCAAACCTCTGTGATCTATCATCTTCCTCATATTTGGGAAACAAGGTGCACATGTTCATGTTTGTTTCACTTGTACATTTCTGTACAAACATGGATCTAATTTAGTGCAAAACCACTTTTGTAACAGGAACAAATAAAGCAAATTCCCAGACATGAGTAAACGCTACTGCCTCTGGACATGTCTGCAACCCTTTGGCCCCAACGAGGGGGAATGCCTAAGGAATGGTGTGTGTGTGTTGGGCTACAGGGACAGGATTGGGCTCATTGCTGTGTCTCCCTCCCCCCTGTGCTTTGGAGAGTTCCTTTGCAAGACCATAGTAGTAGTATATCTCTTCTCTGCCCCGCCCCGCCCCTGGAAGGCACCTGTCATAAACAGATAGCTAAGGGTTAATGTCTCTTTCACCTGGAAAGAGTTAACAAACAACACCTGACCAGAGGACCAATCAGAAGACAAAATACTTTCAACTCTGGGTGGAGGGAAGTTTGGGTGTGGGTCCTTTGTTCTCTGTGTGTGTGTGCTCTCTAGGCTCTGAGGGTCACCACACATCTCTACGGGCTCTCTAATCTTCTGTTTCCAATCTGTAAGTACAAAGGTAAAAAGACAGTATAGTCTTCTTATTTGGTTTTTTCTTTATGTGCAAATGTGTAGTTTGCTGGAAATATTTTAAATTGTATTTTTTCTGGATAAGGCTGTTTATCCATTGTTTTATAAGCTAACAGACCCTGTAAAATTTCATCTTGATTAGAGACCATTTTTATGTTTTCTTCTTTATTATAAGTTTATCTTCTTTTTTTTTAGATCTAATTGATCGTTTTTTGGTTATCTTGTGTAAGAACACAGGGGACTGGTGGAGGAAAAAGAAGGGGGAGGGAAAACTTGCTCCCCGTGTTCTAAATACTCTCTTACTGTCGCCCATGGTGGGAAACATCTGGAGGAAGAGGACGGGGGGCAGGAAACAACTCTGCCAGTGGTGTTTATCTTCTCTGCTCCAGGAGGTTATCTCGCAGGTAGGGGGAAAGACAAGAGAGGAGAAGGGAGGAGAATCTGATTTCTCTGTGGGTGTTTCATGCGTTGGAAGCACGCAGTGATGCTTCTAGGGGAACCCAGGAGGGGAAGCCCTAGGAGTGGCACTAGTAGGCGGGACAAGAGTTCACTGTCCTTGTATGTAAGATCAGGGATCTGGTGGTTGGGGGTCCCCAGGGATAGGTTGTGTTTGAGGGGACCAGAGTGGTACCAGTGACAATGGAATTCCTGGTTGGTGGCAGTGCTACAGGTTCCTAAGCTGTGTACTTCAGCCTTAGAGGATTCCATGCTGGTACGCAGATTTGAACCCGCTAAGTCCAGATTTGGGAATTAATCCCCATAGACACGGTGGTAGCACGTGTGGGATAAGATTGGATACAAATACGCCAGTACGTATTATTATTTTTTTACTTTTTCTCTGCTAGGGGCTTTGTAAGCAGAGACAAAGGGTTTTAGTTGTTTTTTCAAAGCTACAGCCAAGAGAAATTGTTTTTTTTCTTCTCTCCTGCTCCAGTTCTGGCCTGCATAGAGATTTGCCTAAGGCAAGGAGCGCATTTAAGGTTTGCACAAAGGTGTCTTTGTTAAAGCAATAGAACTACAGCTGTGAGTCAAGTACACCAGCAGAAAATTTGCATATCAATGAGAGGTTTTTTGGTTTGAATGTACACGTGAACAAGATAGATAAAAGAGGAATATAACGCAACAGGCACTCGTTGCTAGGCAAAACCAAGCAGCCGCAGCAGAGGAACAGCAGTCAGACAATACCACCAAGAGCAGGCAACCACCAACACAAAAAAGAGGAACCATGACTACCTCGTATAGAATGCCACTTGAAACCCACGAACGAAGTGAGACTGGAAGGCCGCAGAGGAAACAAACAAAGAAGCACACCACAACGAGACATGGAAAAGAAACTACAGAAGCTAGAATAAACAAAAAGAGATGGAGCGGAACGAAAAAGAATTGGAGCTGAAGAGAAAGAGAGAGAAGGCTGCCCACAAGAAGAGAGCTGGAACTAACTCCTGAGGGCGGCCTATGCGCATAGCACAGGCCAACAACAGAAACAGCCCAATTCTAACAACAACTTCACCAGTTGTTGTTCGCACCACACAAGAAATTCGCACCGCTAACCAGGCAGGCGCACTGACACTCAGGCCTTTCTTATATGAAAATTTATTGAAAGAGCCTGCCTATGGGTACCACGCATACCCTGAAGACCGTAATGATACGAGCTGAGGCCACCACGAGCTGCAGTGGACTTTGCAAGGTGCCGCGCTGAAATGCCTAAGGAGAAAATGAACGACTATAAACTTTTTCAAACCAAGGCCAGACACAAAATGGAGATAATACCTGAACATGTCCGTCGGCGGTTCAGAGCCCTAAAATGAAAACCAGATGTGTCATTCCCCCAACACGCCTACCACATTGCAAAGAATTATGAAGCCTGGATATCAGGAACAAAGGTTAACAATATGGACGAGCTGCACCTCCTGATGCAAATGGAGCAGTTCTTAGATGGTGTTCCTGAGGAAATAGAGAGGTACATCCTAGATGGGAAACCCTAAATGGTAATCGAGGCAGGGGAGATTGGAGCCAAATGAATGGAAGTGGCAGAAAAGAAAAAGCCTACTGTCAAGGGGAACAAATACCCCAGAGGGCACACCGACAATAAACCCTACAACCGAGGGCAACCCAAGACCCACCTACAACCCAAGGAAAGCCACAGATGCCCTATTCTTCCACCTCACCAGTCTCCAGTAACCCACCTCGACCCAGTGACCAGTCAAATGGAAGACGCTTTAAGTGTAATGAACTGGGACATATAAAGGCCAACTGTCCAAAGAACCCCAACCGAGTGCAAGTCATTACACCACCATCACACCAAAGATTCCCAGGCCTAGATGCATCTCAAATACCCTTGGAGCGAAGGGAAAATTTGAGAGTGGGCGGAAAGAAGGTTACCGCGTGGAGAGACACGGGGGGCATAAGTGTCAGCTATCCATCAATCCTTCGTGGACCCCAAATTCATCAACTCAAAGGCCCAAGTGACCATTTACCCCTTCATGTTACAAGCTGTAGAAGCAACTGTGCTTCTGAAGGCCACACTATTGCTACATTTTAGAATCCCAGGAATAAAACTTTTACAACTGCCTTCCTTTAGACTGCTTCTGGAATTCATGAAAAAGGAGCTGAGATTATAAATAGTAAGTTACGTGCATTGCTTTTGATTCAAGTGTTCTTGTAATGTTTACATGCATAAAGAGCCTGTTTGCAGTGGGTTTTGGTTCCTGCAGAGATAATGCAAGTCCTCTTTTTCTTTAAAAGGCTGGCCATCATTTAGAGCAGATAGAACTTTTGAAGGTACCAGAATGGAAAAGTTGCTTCCCAGTACTGTTCCCTCTACATGTTGCTGAATGAAGGGGTTTGGTGAGTTATGAAGGGAGACCATACAATCTTGCACTGCCACTAACAATCTGCACTGCAGAACCATCTGGAATTTCTGCTATGCTGAAAGTTAGCTGAATTATGCTTATAGGACTGGATGTCAATTTGAGAGGAAATTGATTTTATTCTAAACTAGAAGAGGAATTTCCCAGGAGGAGGAACGGAGAACCATAGAAATAGTCAACCCCCCTCCGGACCCCAACCATCTCTTTATCACCGGGAAGACCAACACTTGTGTCCAGTGAACAGAAGAGACCGGGAAAGAGGGAGTCCCTGAATACGTGTATCTTTCCCTGAACTTTTGAAGTAACATTATAAGCAGTCCCCTCTTCACTGCTAAAGGACACCACATTGTCTTTGTGCAACTTCCAGCATGGATCCTTTACCTACTGTCCCTCCTCCTGGCTCTTTCAGTGAGACCCAGCATGGGGTGAGGTCACACACCAGGGACTGGGAATGGTACAACATTAACAAGGTATCAATATTATCACTGTAAAACTTACCATCATTGGATTCTGGTTCTTGTCAGGGCTTGCAGTCCTTGGGTGGGGGAAGGGAGGACTTCCTTAACTGAGTCTGTGAGATAGAGGTGCAAAATAATGTGTTCCTCTTCCTCTGGGCCTCCTGGGGTTTCATCTGGGACTTCCTACAAGGTTCCTACTGAGTCCTTGCCTTTCCCCTCATTGGCATCCTATTGTACAATGAGGCAAGCAATGCTGAGGAGGAGGTTGAGAGTCATTTTCGGCTCTGTCCTCACAGCCCTGGGGACTACCCAGTCCAGCTCTTCATAGCAGGGGCAGGTGTTCAGTCCCCTCCCAGAGTGATTTACTGTAGTCCTTCACTCTCCAGTGGACCAACCTGAGACATTTCATGTGTTCCCAGCACTGCTATGTAGTCTAAATAACCACCTCCTCTAGACTGCATGAAATCTGTCAATAGAGGTAGATTTTTTTTTTCTTCCACTCTTCATCAAGTCATGGGGGACTCTATGCTCTGCCCACACACATTGAACAGCACCCATGTGTGTTCCAAAAACCAGGTAGCAGCTGTAAGAACCAGTATCCTCTATGCTGTCAATAGAGTTCATGGGGGGTGAGGGGGAAAGAGAGGAGAACTGAAAAGTGGTTGGCACTGATTGCTACTACTGCTGGCAGTGTGGGGTCACAGACCTTTCTACCTTTTTGGGATAAGGGTCAGGCAGAAAAGAGAGCAATTCACTGTGGGGATAGTCCTAGAGGAATATCTATACATGTGACTTGGTATGTTCCCCTTGCCCTCATCCACACGGCATTATAGAACATGTACAGTGCCAGGCCATAGCAGTGACATGTACATGCCCACACCTCTCATTTGTGCTAGCTTTTGTGCACTTCACTCTCCTTCAGGATTGTGCTTCAGGGGTTCAGATATGGCTGGTTAGAGGGGTTATTGCATAACAATATGTACATAACTTTGCACAGTCACAAGTGTAAATGGGCCCTTAATGTATAGAATATGCACCCAGAACACTGGATGGTTGCCAATAGTATATATTAAAAATCTGGACATTTTATTAAATGAAATGCTTGTCTTATGTATGGAAATATGCATGTAAATCAGGGGAATATCAATATTTGTTTGTGCAGAATATGTGGCCCTGTTAATCTGCAAGGAAAAAAAAAATAAAAACCTTTACAGAGAGAATCAGGTCTAGGAAGTTGTTTTGAAGTAGAATCTTATCCTCTAATGGTGACAGTGGGGACTTTCCAGATTCCAAAGGACTGTTTTGCATTTTTCAACTGTCTTCTCTATATATGTTATAGGACCTCATTGGAGAAGAAAATGGTGAGAGAATACTATCTGGAAAATGTTAGATGGAGTAATGCTGTTATGCTTGCTTCAGTGGAATGTTGTACGTATTCTGCATTCTTGGTTTGAGAGTTTGAGTATGTGGCTTAATTCATTAGCTAGACTAAATCAACTAATGTTACCTACTGTGGTTCATCTAAGTCTTCAAAGTGTTTGCTCATGTATTACAAAGTCACTTTAACTACCAAACATAAGAACGGCCATACTGGGTCAGACCAAAGGTCCATCTAGCCCAGTAGCATTGAGAGAGTCTTCACCAATTCCCTGGTGAACACAGATCCAAACCCCTTGGATCTTAAAACAAGGAGAAATTAACCATCCCCCCTCCTTTCTCCCACCAACTCGTGGTGGATCCAGATCCAATTCCCTTGGATCTTAAAACAAAACAAGGAAAACATCAATCAGATACTAAGAAAAAGGCTTTTAATTAAAGAAAAGAAAGGTAAAAGAAAACCCTCTGGGAGAGATTAGCATACCAGCTATTCTCACAGACAAGATTCAAAACACAGAGGATGTTCCCCTGGGCAAAACCTTAGTTACACAAAAAAAATACCCAATTTGATTCTTTCTCTAATTGCACAAGACAGGTTACAAAGAAATAAACATAAACCTATTTATTCCTTTCTCAAACTTACTACTCTGATAAGAGGCTGGTTCCTTGATCTTTTTCACTTGGCTGAAAACTAAACAAAGGAAGCTTCCCTCTTTCCTTTTGAAACATCTTGTTCCCCCATTGGTTCCTCTGGTCAGGTGTCAGCTAGGCTAGGTGAACTTCTTAACCCTTTACAGGTAAAAGATGCATTAACCCTTAACTATCTGTTTATGATACCTTCCCTATGTCATTGGTACCTACATGTACCACGACCACCGGCTCCTCCCCAGCACTACACATAAGTCTGTCTAGATTCCTTGAGAGATCTGCAATCTTCGCACCAGGTAGGCAAGTCACCACACAGTTCTCCCGGTCATCACAAACCCAGCTATCTATGTTTCTAATGATCGAATCTCGCATTACTAACACCTGTCTTTTCCTAGAAACTGGAGTTCCCTCCCCCGGGGAGGTAACCTCAGTGCAAGAGGCAACCCCAGCACCATGTGGAAGGAGGGTCCCACCTATGGGAAGGTTTCCCTCTGCTCCCATTGACTACTCTGGTTCTCTGGGCCTTTCTTCCTTCTCAACAGTGCTGGGACTGTCTGACCGGAGGTGGGACAATTCTACAGTATCCTGGAAAGCCTCATCAACATATCTTTCTGCCTCTCTCAGCTCCTCCATTTCTACCACCCTGGCCTCCAAAGTCCGTACGTAGTCTCTGAGGGTCAGGAGCTCCTTGCACTGACTGTACACATATGCCACCCGCCCACAGGGCAGGTAATCATACATGCTACACTCAGTGCAATAAACTAGATAGCCCCCACTCTGCTGCTGGGCTTCTGCCTGCATTGTCTCCTAGTTAATGAAAGGGTGGTTTAAAGGAGGAGGTTTTGAATATAGTTTGGTTTATAGGTTAAGGGGACTAAAGGGGCACAGATAGAACCGACAAGGGAACCCCGCTCCCTTCCCACTCCCCGGCCAAACTCCCTTGTGAAACTCCCTGTTAGCAGCCCCTGGTAGCTTGTGCGCAGCTTTATAAAGCCCTGGCCTGAGTGAATGCCCTGCCCACTGATTAAGGCTCAGCCAATTACCAGAGGCTTCTAGCTTTCAAACCTTACTTTGAAGCTCACAGCCTCCAACTGCCAGCTACAGCACATGGTCCTTCAACCAACCAACCAACCAGACTGACAAACACAAGCTCAGCACACAGCAAGTAACCCCCAAACACAAACACACACACACTACAGACAGTCACTTACCCCACAGATGCTGTATTTGCTCGTCCTTCACCTGGAGAACTCCCTTGCGAAACTCCCTGTTAGCAGCCCCTGTTTGCAAAGCAGCCCCTGATATGATGATTTAAAGCAAAAGATGAGTGATTTGGCTTGGCTTGGCTTGAGGATGACATGATGATCTTCTTCCACTGCCTCAAATTTTAGTTCTGGAACAATCTTCATTCTGTTTTTTTTTTTTTT
>NC_133770.1:202639983-202663034 GCF_003597395.2 Chelonoidis abingdonii
CTTGCAACTGGACATTGTCCACTCTACACCGAGCCCAGGTTTAACAAGGTGATAACAGGACTAACCCTTTGAACAGGGCAGTGGTCCCACTTAGCACAATTGGCCATCCCTTTGAAAAGGGCAATGGCTCTTGGTAAACAACTTTAAGGGACCCTGCTAAACAACTTAACAGCCAGGGAGGGGAGGCCACAGGAGAACAAAAAACAAAATGGAGTATGGGGACATCTGTAAGAGACAAAATGGAATAGGAGGATAGCTGTAACAGACACTGAAGTCCCACTGAAGTTAAAGCTTAAGCATGTGCTCAAATGCTTTGCTGAACTAATGCCATGATCATTTTAATAATTCACTCCATCTAGAACTGCTACTATAGCTTGAATAAGAACTTTTTAACATGGTTACAGGGTGGGTGTCTATGTACAAGACTAGATTGTTACTTCCAAGTGTGTTCTCAGGCATTAGAGCGGTGAGCTCCATAGAAATATTACACACTTCCTATTAGAAATGACCTGTCTTTTAAACTAACTCTGAAACAGAACTTTGGATTCAGTTCTTGAAATGTCAGACCACTAATGAAGCAACATACTTACTGACACAGTGTCAGATTTACCCAAGTCCTGTAGCAGCTTCTGCTGCTGTGATGCATAGCCCACTGGGGACTTGTGACATTGTAATGGGGATAACTGGTGACCACAACATCTAAAAATGGGTTGCACTAGCTGGGAAAGGGAATTAGGAAGTGAAAGCCTGTGGTGTGGCCTAGTTCTACCCCTGCTTCTACTTCTCTGGCATCACTAGTGAATCCTTTTGCCAGATGGGGGAGAGGAGGCTGGAGCCTTGAAGAAACAGCTGATTGTCCATTAGGAACTAGGCAGACTAATACATGTTCACACCACAGAATTTGCCATCATAAATTGCACTAATTATCCTTGTTTGCAGTCAGTAAATAGGCCAAGGACCAAATGGAGATGAAAAGTATATTCTATTTCTCTGATAGCAGTCTCATTCATTACTGTTGTACCTCTTTATGGTACATAACTTAGCTTTTGTGACTACCACAGAGAATTCTTTTCCCACCGTGTACCTGATGAATATCTGCAGGCATTATATATGATGTGCTGCATATATTAGGGCACTTTTTTAACTGCTTGAGTCCCTCAAATAGAATTGCAGTGGAGGAAGCCTGTGGAGCTGTCACTTATGCCCTACAATATGTTTGGTCCCCAAAATGGGGCCAGGGGACTTGTGGAAAAGGGGTGAATGGAAGAAGTTTCTATTATTAAGTAAGGCCAGGGTGGGAAGGGGGTGACTACAGGGACCAGCAGGCATTCCCCTGATTTTTGTAAGGTGGGGTTCTAGACTTCAGGGAGCAGAACAGACTGTAGCAGACTTGTATGTATGATGTAATGTTTAAATAAAATCATTTAAATGTTAAAGATAGGCTGCCCATGGTTTTGGAAGAATAACATTGGTGCTACAGCTTTTAGAGAAACACAATGGAGCTGGGGGAAGAATTCTTTAGGATCGAGGGGAGAGAGGGAGACCTCCTAAATTCTAATCCCACTGCCTCTTAGCTCATTTATCCTTCCTTTGGTTTGCCATCTGTAAAATGAGAGAGTGCCTCAAATCACAAGGATGGTAATGTTCATTTTGTAGAGCACTTTAGAGGTGAATGTGAAGTAGAACTGGTCAAGAATTTTGCAACTAAACTGTTGCTAAGACCTATTACTATCAGATTTTTTCCCGTTCCTGTACATTTTCATGAAACAACCATTAAACATACCTTTTTCCACTGCTCTGCCTCTTTTGCCCTATCAATTTATATATTCCTGAGCTTTTCTATCCTTTGTATAAAATGTAGAATAAGAGAGCAAATCTGGGAAATGGCCAACAAATTATTAGAGAAAGGAACAAATTGCATGAGGTATAAAAAATCCCTCTAGCAGGGAAAGTTCTGATCACTCTATAAAGATCCAAGTTCTTGTGGAAGGCCTGGAAATGATCATGATTGATTTTGCTTTTAATCTGAAATTGTTCCAAATGGTCTGACATTGACAGTAAAAATGAAAGTGGTTCATTGAAAATGAATGCAACTTGAAAGATCTATGAATATCATTCTTCCTGGCTTATAGATGTCCTATTGCATGTGTCCCCACTGTAATCCATCAGGATTTGTAAAACAATGTTTTGAGACAATATCTTTTTCAAGATTTTTACCTGGCTTTCTGATGAAAACTACTTAGGATATATTAACTCCTGCCTAGTACTGCAGCATAAAAGCATATGCCTTTAAAATAGTGATTTGGATTTGCATTCCTTAAAAAATAAAGGACTAGAAACCTCTGTACATGTTGCTGGATCATAACCTGTAAGCCCCCCCTGCTATTCTAGTCCCACTTACGTCAAATTATTTCCAGGTGTGCAATGTTTAGAGAGGTTTGCACAAACAGGTACCATTGTGGCACAAGTCAAAATTTGCATTTGGTACTCCAGATATGGAATGTGAGAATGTCAAGCTACTGCTCCATTACCGCATAGGTAAACCTGGAGATAAGCAGCAGAAGGCAGAGGAACATGTGATCAGGGCATTTAGAGGGAGGACAGTAGCATTCTAAGGAGTCAGTTTTTCTTCTGGGTTCTGTAAAGACAATAGGATGACTTCACCTTTTATGAACAACTTAGCTGGAATTGTCACATTTCTAAAAATAAAAATCTTTTTTACAATAGAAATAGGAGAGGTTGAGCAGGACGTGTATTTGCCTGAATCCTTCACTAGCATATTCTCTCCCAAAGTAGCAATGCATTTTCTTATTTTGCATAGCTATTCTTACACTGATGACAGCAAGTGTGCCTTTAACATAGCCTGAAAAGAGTCTAGAACAAAGCACTGTATTCTCTCCTGCCAGTACAGTAAGGATTGTAACCCCTGGTAAATCAACAGCAGTGAACAAATTTGGGCAACACGCTGCAAGGTTCATGCAACTGACAAGAATATAACTTGAAGCAGCCTACTTCAGCCTTTCCAAATTGGGCTGGACAAGCCAGGAGCACATGGTGTGTGGGGGGAGAGGGAGAAAGGAGCACTGACTCAGTTCTTTTCATGGGCAGCCTCCCTTAACTGAGGTCCAATATATCAGTGTCCCAGGGCTTGAAGCATTGACAAATTGTGACTTGTAAATTTTAAATTCTATTCTTTAAATGTTGGTTCCAACTTTTGTTATATTAACGTAGGCATTCATTCTTTCACTTTGAGGTTTGGGGCTCATTCCAACATGAGATTAACTCCAGGATTTTGGCTGGAGCCAAAGCATATCCCACCCGAAAAATGTAAGAATAAAATGTATTACATTGGATAGTGGTAGAGCAGTGTGAAAGTCAATAAATAGGCTCCTGTGAAGGAATTTTACTAGGATGTGAACTATGAATTTCAGATATGAAATCAAATTCTTCAAATATTCAGAACATAGTTAGCTTTAAAACTTAACCCATGTCTCAAACATAAAAGATATGTTTAAATAGACCTAAAATCTCATAACTAATCGCATCATGGTGTTATGTGATTGCAATGTGAAACCATGTATAAAGTTGAATGTTGCATCTTTTTATGCAGTGCCACAAATTGGAATCCGTGTTTGTTATTTGGCCTACCACCTTCCAATTGGCATCAGGATTACTTGAAAGACTTCGAAATCTTAGTGATGGCTTCAGGGGCGGCTCCAGGCACCAGCACGCCAAGCACGTGCCTGGGGTGGCAAGCCACGGAGGGTGCTCTGCCGGTTGCCACAAGGGCGGCAGGCAGGTTGCCTTCGGCGGCATACCTGCAGAGGGTCCGCTGGTCCTGCAGCTTTGGCAGACCTCCCGCAGGCATGCCGCTGAATGCATGGGACTGGGGACCTCCCCCAGGCAAGCTAGAACAGCCCCTGGATGCCTTTGACTAAATATGGTATCCTATGAGTTTCCAATATATCAGAATTGCGTGTTGCATGTGAGTTCTAGTTTTGTTGGAAATATTTTGCACAGCACTGGTCACTAGTAATTATAAGTAATTTTCCAAGCAATATATTAGATGTTATATCAGCTTGTGGTTCTGCAGCTGTTAAAGGTTAAAAATACTATTTTACCTCCTAGGGGAAAGAAATGTTTGTTATGTATATTGTCACTGTTTACCTGATTTAAAACTTGTTGTATAGGTTAGGAAAAACGTGGAAAATGAGACTTTGTAGTATATGATGAACAATTAGCAGCCAATTGGTAGTGTTCATTTGCTGATGGGTAACTAAAGCTACTGTAAAGTACAGCATTTACTTCAGTAAACGATAGCATTTATTCCAGCCTGTATATTTTTAACAACTCCAGCCATCCACTTTTGTGTGTAGAGGAAGACCAATTAACTTGAAATAAACAAATTAAAATTGCAATTTAGAACCTTGAACAAGATCAATAAAATTATTAAGTGCAATAGTGAGGTTGCTTAACCTCTTACAAGCTAACATTTCCTTCAATTTATTATCTAATATTTAGTCTAATAAAGCATGTGTTCATAAATTATATGAACATCTGCTTTGAGCTGGGTGACCTTATAGGATGTTTCTTACAGTTTTGACTTATAATGTATGTTTTTAAGACTGCAAGGACAAACAAAGTGCATGGAAAATGTCCATGATGACAATGTAATTTATAAACATAATGCTACATGAATAATGTGGAACAAACGTACAATGATGGCACCGTAATGTCTTCCTGTAGGACATATTTAACAAATCACTGTGCATTCTATTGCCTTTGGTTGCATGGATCTTGACTGGAAATATGCTGACATTGGAACTGGATGGCTCAGGGAGAGGGAATGAGATATGGTAGTGAGTGAAAGTCATCTTCGGAAGGTTGGTTAGTGGCTTATATGAAATGTCTTGGTGCTTTCTATCTAAGCCTTAATGAAGAATTTCACATAACACAAACTAATATGATCAAGACTGATGTTAGAGACTGAGTATCTCTCTCAAACAGAAGTTGGTCCAGTAAAAGATATTACCTCATCTACTTTGTCTCTCTAATATCCTCGGATGGATACAGCTACAACTACACTGCATACATTAAAGATACTGTCAAGTTAAAATAATGGTCTTCTTTATCCGCATACTAATAACACTGGAGACTATAATTGAAAGAAATGTCTAATTTGCGTTGTCTCATTTACTTGACTCCCCTGTTTACTATCTGTATTGTATTCAATTTGGATTATGAAAAGTAAAACTGTCATTTTTATCTTTGTTTGTTAGTTCTCCATTCTGGTTCCCATACATGAGCAGAGCAATTTTTGGTTTGCAGACACAAAGGGAAATGTTTGATTCTCTAACTTTTTTCTTCTTCTTTTAAAGGAAACATTTCATTTTTATTTTTTTTTGGATGTTTTTACAAAACCCAAAACGAAGGACTAAAGTGTCCTTGTGGTATCTCTTTTTAATCGATATTCTTGCTGTAATCTCTGCAAAAAGGTCAAGGATTTAATCAGCAGGGAAACCTTCATCAATTTTAATATTATTCTTCAGATGAAATTGCTTGGATTCAAACTAAGCTGTTCACTGCTGTAGAAACAGAAGCATGTCTTGAGGGGGATGAATACTGAATTTTCTGCTTTAGATTCAGCTAATAGTGCACTGAAGAGGTGGAGATGGAAAGATGGGTTCATGCTAAATTCTGTAAATTGGACCATTGTTCTTTCCCAATTACCTTAGATTGCCAGAAAATATACTGGGTCTACTAGTGACTGAGATTATAAGGTTTTCTTTATAAGTGGGTAATAGGTGCATTATGGCAGCAGTTCTTAAAGGAACTATGGAGGCTAATGCTTAGGAAACAAATAATAGATGGTTGACAATCTACCCTAATTGATCTCCCATCTCCAGTTATAATGAAAGTCATTGGGAAGTTTGTAGCTGGGAAACTAAGGTGTGGTGTTTTTTTTGTTTTTTTTTAATTATTATTCTTCAGATTTCCCTGACTCCAGTCATTTTGATCTGTAGGCTTGGCTACAGGGTAGAAATGGCACTAATTGTATTAACTGATTTCTTCCTAGTAATGGATGAAGACCAAATGTCTTCGCTGATTTTCTTTTTTAAATCTGTTAGCAACCATTGATACTGTTGATCATGAGATTTTGTTTACTCACTTACAGATCCTAGCAGGGGTCAGTGGAATTGTTCCTGAGTGGCTCTATTCTTATTTATCTGACATCCAAAAGATTAGTTGTGGTCAGTTATTTTTCTTCTGTCCTAAGAGTTATTTCCTGAAGGGTACCTTGGGGAGATTTGTTTTCTTGCCTCTTTCCCAGTATGTGCAAGGAAGGCAAATAGGGAGACAAGGGCTGCCATGCATTCAGTATAGTAATAACACTCAACTTTACATTTCCTTCATGTGTGACCTGGCCAGAGCAGTGAAAATTACATGCATATATTTAGGATTTGGATTGGAGCTAGCCAGGTGCAATTTATTCTGAATAAGGCAGAGATACAGTTGCTTCCACCAAAGTTAGGATAATTCTGTGGGAAGTAGCCAGATTGACATACCCTGTATTTTGGCATTCTACACTGGAAAAGTGTGACCACTGCCGGTAACACAGTTGCATAATTAATGTGTCATCTGCTCCTGGATGTCCAAGTCGTGACAGTGGCCCCCTTGGTTATTAGTTCCCCCTTTTGCTTTCTTACAAGGTTAGTCGTGTTTATATCTTCTGTGGTCAATGCAAACATCTAGAAGCCAGCTACCACACAATAAATGTCAATGAACAGTTCCTGATCCTTTAAGATCTTCTGACACACAATTTCTGTTCTTTTGAAGATGAATGCAAAAGGGCAGTAGAAAGGTGAAGTTATCAAAATGATGTGATGTTTTTGGAAACATCAAATGGGTTCAAAATATATGTAAAAGTAAAGCATGTGCTGTTGCTGGTGCTTGGCTTGCATGATGTAGTGAAGAAAGTCTTCTGTAGCAACACAAGAAAAGAAAAATTAATGCCAAGGCTGGCATAAAACTTGTCATTTTTAAGTAAAATGTGCTGTCAGGGAGAAGAAACCAAAGTCTTATTTCCAACTGCTGTAGAAAATTGTACTGGGAATAAAAATGGTGTGTATGTGTGTGTACACAGAGAGAGAGAGAGAGAGAGAGAGAGAGCTGGTTGTGATGAAAGGATCAAAGATTCTAAAACCTTCTTATGTTTCATTTAAATCCCTCCCCCCCATATGCAAGTAATCCTGGGCAACAACAAGAAACCCTCTGGGTTTCAACCCTGCATAGTCAGTCACGTATTCTGGTTGGTCCACATATTCCTAGGAGTATTCTCATGGGCCTACACATTTTAGCAATAAAGGAAAGACCTTATTGCTCTGTAGGGGCAGGTACTAGTTACTTTCATAGACATAATAAATGCTTGACCACCATATTTCTCATGCTGTTTGTCTCAATGCTGCATTTCCTAGGGTACATCCAGACTACCCGCCGTATCGGTGGGTAGCAATCGAATTATCGGGGATTGATATATCACGTCTCAATGAGGTGCAATACATCAATCCCCAAACGCGCTCCCCGTTGACTCCGGAACTACACTGGAGCAAGCGGTGGTAGCAGAGTTGATGGGGGAGCCACGGCCATTGATCGCACGCCATGAGGATGGGAGGTAAGTTGGAACAAGATATGTCGACTTCAGCTACGGTATTCCTGTAGCTGAAATTGCATATCTTACATCGACCCTCCCTGCCCCCGCCACCCTAGTGTAGACCAGGCCCTATTCTGTAAAAGCCTTCATATCATCCTCTGAAGATGATGCAACAGCATATTGTGAGGCAATGAAGTATATGGTATCCTCTGACTTTTCATATGTCTAGATATGAAGAATAAAATTTAATTCTAAAAAGACAGAACTAGAGTACAAATGCAGACCATTTCAGATATTATCTAGTACTATGTCACTAGTCTGGGGAGTAGTAAGAGATCAGTGAGGAACTTGGACATGAAGAGAGTGGGATTTCTCTGGCATTGTATGAGCCAAGACAGCAAAGTAGAAGGAGCCATCATGGGAGCCACACTTTGGCACAGAGTGAGGCTAACTCTATCAAATTACACTATGAAAGTGATAGTCTTTTATGTACAACTTTGTCTCAGAATACTGCCAATGCGAGTGAGACATTGGGATACTTGCCACAGATCATAATATCAAGCATGCAAGCTAGAATTGACACTTATTATTTTAACCTGTCCCCCTACATTTAAAAAAACAAAACAAAACCTTCACAGCTACAATAGAATTCATTCATCTTGCCTTACATATAGTGAGACATTATTTTAATGTAATTTATTCAAAGAGGAGCTGAAAATTTCTATCCAACCTCATTTAAGTCATATTTTTCAGTCAATGAGTTAATTATCTATTAAAAATCAGGTACAATATGGACTGTACAGAAAATCAAATGGAGGCAGCAAAGGCTGTTAACAAGAGCAACTCCAGATCAAAAAGGCAAATCTATAATAATAGCATATTCAAGCAATAATTTCTTGTTCATCGATGGTCACATTTTAGCATCATTGACCTACATTTTCTTACAGTGAAAGCATGAACCACTTTCACCATATTTCCCTATAAACTCCTCCACATAAACTGCAGGCTCAGATCCTCAGTGAGTATAAATCAGCATAGCTCCTGAAGTCACGTTGAAGCTATGTTGGTTTGCAACAGTTGGAGATCTCACTTGTGGTCTTTGCTTTCCTCTTCTTTCCAGATTGTATGTATTTTAGTATGTTACTACAGGAGACTATATTTTGCAGTTTCTAATTTTACTGGTCTGCTACTTTTTGTCTAAAATGCCTTTCATCAATTCTTGTTGCAGTTTTGATCAGTCTTCATTCCAGTACTGTCTAGCCTTTTCTCACTGGGCATATATAATATCTGGAGACAGGAGAATGGATCCCTCTCTTCTCTGCAACTAGACTGTAATTTATATATGGTAATGTTAAATCCAGTCACAATAAATACAAATTCTCCAGTATAATTTTCCTGATGTTTGCCATCTTTTTTTTTTACATCTTGATCAATCTATTCCTATAGGTTATTTCTGTGAATGAAGTTAAATGAAACACTGTATACAATAGTTGATCTCAACATAATTCTCTTCTAAACTTCTGAATATGTTTGTTTTGAGTCCCTAGAATGTGCAGGCACATTACCAAAAGAACTAAAGACTGTCGTTTTCTGAAGTGCTTATAATCTGTTCCTTTAGTACATAATGTGTTTATTGGTTCTGGTCACTGTAAATGTATATAGCTCATCAACTAAGCTGCAGAAGTGGTTTAGGTTTTTAAGGTAAATATTTTAAAATAAGTATTGCCCTTTTATAATGTATAGCTACAGTGTATTCACAACCTGTTTAAGTAGCAACAATGTACTTAATGTGTTGGGGGGGGAGGATATTAACATATCTGTGATGTTAAATGGTCACAAGAATAAAAATATAAAGCTTAATAATGTGCCTAAAAATCAGTGGAGCAAATTCTTATTTCACCCATGTAAGTCTAAATGCATGTATTGAAACAAAGAGAGAGTTCCTGCAGGTTTACCTCGGCATAACTGAGAACAGTATTTGACTTCACATCTAAACAAAATAACTCAAATATTTTACCTCCATTGAATTATACCAGTAACAAAATAGTCTCTGAACAAATAAATTTGCATGTTTAGAGTTTCTCTGGTCTTCATGTACATTGTAGGAGCTGTGTATAAGGAAAAGGGGCCCATTGTGGGGACCTTGTGAACACTTAAGGAGCAGAATCTGGCTCCTGTACAATTTAGGAGCTGAACTGCAGGAGAAAGCAGCTGTTATGTGGAACTCCTAAGCCCTCTGGGAATTGTACTGTGCATTGCAACCAAGTTCAGGAAATTAATTGAGCTTCACTTGAGGAAATATAGAAAAATGCATTGTTGTGAAAAAAAGAAGGTGAAATGGTAGGCACACAAGCTGAGGAGCTGGAAAATGGCCATATTTGTGGATTTACACAGTCCAAATATGTGTGCCATCTAGACTGAATGGTAAATTATACACCGTTTGCATGTCTGCATCAATCACATTGTCCAAGGGCCTGAGCACAAATGTAAAACTTTAACAGAAAACCCTGTTGTTTTCCTGTTACAGTTCATTTCAAAGTATTAACTTTATTATTACTGAAATCTATATGTAACCATTATTTAGGGTTTGTGGAGGCTTTGCCGGTTGCGTGTTATGCCGTTGTGTGTATATGTTGCCCTTAACGTTTGTCTTGGGTGGTAGTTTAATGATGATGTTGCCCATGCAGAAACGCTTTCATTCTTAATGTGATTTGTGCAGAACTTCCTTTTCTTGAGGAGAGCATGTAGGTGAAAGATGTAGGGAAACCTTTGGTTCTAGAACTTGTGGTGTTTCTGGAAGATGTCAGCTGTTCTCATATCTTCATATGAAGAAGCATTAGATAAATGATAGATCTACTTATGTAAACTCATATAAAGCAAACACTATAAACTTTTTGCAGTAAGGACAGCTTTTTGTTAAATAGTTGTGCAGTGCGTAGAATCCAGGCCATCTGGGCACTACCATAATGAATGTGGGATAATCCATCCAAATGTTCAAATTAACAAATTGCTCCCCAGTCTTCATGTGGTAAAATCCTAACGTAGAGGAAAGGGACTGGGAATAGCTGTATATATTTTGTGAGTGTGCATCCAGACATTCCTCTATTTAAGAAGAGGACTTACTGGTTTTTATATTTTGTTAAATAATTCAACCTCCACTACATCTTGAACCTATATGGAGTTGGAAACAATTTTGTTATTCCATAATATATGTACTCACTTGGGTGACATGATAAAGGGTCATGAGCCATCGAATAAAGGCCCCACATTGGTAATTCAAGTTATCCCTGTTTCAGTGATGTTGATAGTTTTGTTTATTGCAATTTTTGACGCTATAGTATTCTAAATAATTTATGGATTGTCAAAACCAGCTTGGAAAAGACAGTCAAAACATGAAACTGCTGAAATCAATGGCAAAGCTCTCGTTGACTTTAATGGAGCCAATATTTCTTTCCTTATTACATTTACCTCTAATCCCTCTTTCACTGCTTTACAAACATTTAAATGTTTAAACATCACAGGATGTCAGTGAAGAGGAGATGACTTAGAAACACCATGATATGTATCTTGTTTAAACTGGAATTTGAGTTATTCTGATCCCAACATTCTCAACTGCAGAAATCCAATTAACTTACATGTCTGTACCTGGTTCTGCTCCTGTGGACTATTGCAACATATTACAAGTTGTTGAATTTGTATAAACAAGCTTTTAAAAAAAAAGAAGAGATCCTCCAAAATATGGAACAAGCCATTGTAATCCACCCTTTCAAACACCTTCCTCAGGACCTATGCTTCTTGTAGTACAAACGGAACATCTGCTGCTCTTAATTTTGATCTTTCCAGGCAAAACTGGGATAATTTGAAGAGATGACAGCTGTCCAAGAATATTCTTTCAGATTTGAAACAATTTCTATTCAACAATGTTTTAAAAAACCTTTTGTGTGCAATTTTACATACATTTGAGCTTTACTAGAGTAAACATTCAGGGAAAGTGAACTGTAGGACTGCATGCTTGGATAGTTACGTAATAGTACTTCAAATGTATATTTTATTGTAAAACTCACAATTTTATGCTGTGTTCAAGTTATCCAGAATACCAGATAAGAGCTTAGTAAAATGAGAAGCGTGTGGTTTTTCATCCCTTCCCCCAAACTAAATGTGATGTTCTACTCAGGACACCCAGAGTATAAGGCACCGGGTTACCTCTCTGCCTCAACAAGGGAAATTTTTCCTGGGGCTTAAACTATGTGTCAGATCTCTGCCACATCCGTCTGCCTCACCAGCAAACTACTCAAGACTCTACCACTTTTAACCTGACCTTGCAGGTAACAATCAGTGAACTCCAGATACTTATCTCTGCAGTGTCCAGTCCCTTTCGTGGGACACTCACAAAAATTAAGTTTGCTGCCTCCAAAGAGACAATACACATGCCAGCCTGTCAGGTAAGCTGAGGACTCTCTCTTTTCTTCAATATAAAAGCACTAAAATGGTTTATAGTAAAATTAAGAATAAGTTTATTAATAAAGAACAGAAATTGAAGTACTTGTGGCACCTTAGAGACTAACAAATTTATTTTGAGCATAAGCTTTTGTGGGCTGCAGCCCACTTCTTCGGATGTAGCCCATAAAAGCTTATGCTCAAATAAATTTGTTAGTCGCTAAGATGCCGCAAGTACTCCTGTTCTTTTTGCTGATACAGACTAACACGGCTGCTACTCTGAAACCAGGAATTGCAGTGATACAAAACAAAATAACACATAGAAAATAGTTGCAAACAAAATGAAATAAAACATGTTTCTTGGTGCAAAAACTAAATTCTAGCAAGTTATGGCTTTGCCTAAACAGCTTTCTCACATCTCCAGGCTGTCCTGGGAAGATGATCAAATGCTCACAGAATCAAAGGGTGATTACCTAAGTAATGGAGAACGAAAATGTCTTTTTGCTCCCCTTGTATTTTCCAAAGTATATTGTCTTTGTCTCAAGAACCAGGAAGATGTCATGGGGGGTGAATGGGGGTGCGTACTCTGTCCCCTGGTATGCTTGTTTCCTCAGCCACTTGTTAACTTGATTGTTTTGTTTACCTTGCATGTAAATGTACATTCACTATTCTCTGCCTGTAATTAAGCTAGTCAGGTAAATCCACAGTCCCTTATCAAGGTTTATGGACATATAATCTAATTATAAGAACAAGATAAACCATTCATTTTGAGCAAAGTGATGAGAGAATTATTGGTAATTAGGGGGGCAAAAAAGGGAACACCCAGGATCTGGGAGGCCTAATCTTTTCCTTGTGGAGGAAGAATTCCCTGCAAATCACCTTCTTTATAAACCAGCATAGAACTATGTATATTATGTCAGAATATTACTCTTAAAATTCTTTGTCTTTAACCTGCGATGTCCCAGATTTGGATGATTTAAAAGCCTGGATGAATAAAAGTATTAAAAGCATTTGGAGATGTTTCACGAAGGTCCATTTAAACCTTTTCTTAACATTATGTAGTAATTGACCTTCACTAACTTAAATAATTTATGAAAACCATGAATGAGGGGTTTATAGTCATGAGTATAATATCTTTACCCATTGCCAGTTATGTTAGTTACAAATTTGAGAGAATCTCTATTCTGGGTTACTGCTCTTTCTGCAGATTTGATCAATCATTAATTTCCAATCTCAGTTCCTGATGATTCTAAGTTTAAATTGAAATGAATAGTGCAGCAAGAAATGAATGATGCCGAGCAGGATGGTGTATGATATTAAGTACTTCTTGTCAGTCCACTAGGGAAGGTAGATCACAATTTTTATAGGTCAAGATTTTACGAGTTTTATTGGACTTTTGCCAAACTCTTCAATAAAAGATTACAGCCTAATGTGAAATGTTGGAAGAGTAGTCTAGATGGCAGAATGCAGATTTTATGGGTCTGTAACACACTTTACTACCTTTTTGCAGCGACTACTGTTTTCTCAAATAATCTGAGCCAAAGTATTAAACAGATGCCAATGATTACAATCTGACTTGATTTTGGAGATTTGATAAAGATTGTGATGAGAGTGAACAGCCCTACTGCATGCTACAACCTCATGGCCAAATGCTTATGTCCTGTTCAAAGCCCAAATGGCCAAGCTTTGTGGGGGATGGAATCCTCCTTTAATTGAGGTGGGAAAAAGAATAGCCAGTAGCTTCTGCAAGCTCTGGATTTTAGTAGCAGCTCTGGCCTGCCACATGCCAGTCTCAAGGATTTTCACTTTGGACATGCACGGTTCACAGACCCATGGGCTATGCCACATACAGCTGACCAGAGGATGACCATTCAGTTTTGTGAAAACTTTTTGAGGCTTAAAAATTTGTTGTTCACTGAAATGAAATAACCTTTCAAACTTTTTCTTCATGAAAAGAGAAGTGTGGGTGTAGACCAGGTTCTGTGTTTGGCCAGGGATGTGAGAGAGTTGTGTTCAAGTCACTGCTTTGGCTGATTCAGAGCAGTTTTTCATCCTAATCA
This sequence comes from Chelonoidis abingdonii, assembly GCF_003597395.2. Taxonomy (NCBI): domain Eukaryota; kingdom Metazoa; phylum Chordata; order Testudines; family Testudinidae; genus Chelonoidis; species Chelonoidis abingdonii. The sequence continues at coordinate 202,654,132 of NC_133770.1, forward strand.
CTCCAACTCAGGCACAGAAGGGACATGAATCTAGGTCTCCTAAATCCCAGTCCTTCACTGTCAGGCTACAAAGTCTGTCTTTCGTGCCCATCCACCCAGACCAAAAACCTTCCCAATAAAAGTTTTGAGGCAACTAATATGGTTGATTTTAAACAACTGTAATGCCTCATGTTATGTTACATCCCATATTCTTCATAGAAATATGGTTGATATGAATATGACATAACTCAGGGATTGGTAACCTTTGGCACACTGGGCCAGTTTGTTTACCTACTGCATCCACAGGTTCAGCCACTCGTGGCTCCCACTAGCTACAGTTCACCGCTCCAGGTCAATGGGGATGGTGGGAAGTGGTGGCCAGCACATCCCTCGGCCCACGCTGCTTCCCGCAGCCCCCGTTGGCCTGGGACAGCGAACTGTGGCCAGTGGGAGCCATGATCAGCTCAACATGTGGACGCAGCAGATAAACAAACTGGCCCAGTCCACCAGGGTGCTTACCCTGGTGAGCCATGGGCCGGAGGTTGCCAATCCCTGACATAACTGATATGTACTTTATGCAAGATGACTCAAGTAAGGTATCATTGGAAAGGTTATGATTTACTGAATGTGTTTATCCAATTTATGTGCATGTTCATTTTTGTATCTGAAGCTGGGAATATTGACCATGTCTGTGTATTTCAAATGTGCTATGTTGGATGAGGTCAAACAATGTGTGTGACTTATTGAAGAAATACACATAAGCATAAGGATTACCCCAGTAATACTGTGCAATAGAAACCTCTCAGAGATAGCTCTACACAATGGGAACTGTTTGATCCATTCACAGCGAAAAAGCTTTCCAGCAAGTGAGGGAAAGATATAAAAGAGGGACAATTATATCATGGGGGGGACCTCACTCTTTCTACAACAACACAGCTGAAATCACCTGAGGGACAAAGACTGAACTGTGAGAAGCGATGGTATGAGGCTGAGAGGATTTTTAGCCTGTGTAAGAGAACCTGGGATAACCAAGGCAACTTGTGCCTTAAGAATCTACCAGCCTGTTTATCACTCAGGGTCAGAATTTTCTAATTTGTATCCTAACTATCTAGTGTGTTAAGCTAATGTTGTGGCTTTTGTTTATTTACTAAGGTAATCTGCTTTGTTCTGTTTGTTATCCCTTTAACCACTTAAAATCTACCTTTTTTGTAGTTAATAAGCTTATTTTGCTGTTAAACCCAGTTTATGTAATTTCTAACAGGGGATGGGGCATGAAGTAGTCACATCTCTCTTCACATTGAGGAAGAGGGTGGATTTTTATGAGCTTGCACTATGCAGATTTTTCTATACCGTGCAAGACAGTATTATTTTGGGTTTATCTCCCAAAAAGGGTGCCCCTGTGAGTGCTGGGGGAGTCCTCTCACACAGCTGACTTCAGTCTGTGTCTGCTGTGGGGTGTAGAGCCCAATTCAGCAAAGCAGAGAGAGGGAACCCAGGCTGGTTGAATAAGAGGCTCAGTGAAATCCCAGTACATCAGGTGGCATCCCAGAAGGAGGGTCTAATCAATCACACCTCATTTATCCTGAAACTCCCGCTTCTCCCCACCCTCATACTGAGCTACTGGGTAGAGAACCACCATAAAGCAGTGTTCCATGTTATTCATGGAATGAAGGATGTACAGTACCCATCACCACTACATAGCCTATCCCTGAACACCAGTAATGAACAAAATAAGAAATTGTTTTTTTTGTTTTTTGGGGTTTTTTTTTGTAGTGATAACACCAGGTTTATATTAAAATCATAGCTAATAAAAATGGGATATTCGCTTTACAGGAAACCTCATAATCACTTTCATTTCAAAATGGAACCATGTCAAACCAGATTTTGAAATATCCTATGAAAAGAACAATTCCCACAGTTTCAAATGTAGTGGGGAAAATGTACAGTACCAAGAGTTCTATGTAATGTGAGACTCAGAAGAAAGAGGATGGAGAAGAGAAGGGATGATAACCTAATATTCTGATCCTGCAAACCTTGCTACCAGACAGTGATCCCACTGTGAGTAATCTCACACTGCTACACTGAAGCCTGTCTATAGGATTGAGTCCTGAATGCAACAATCAGGAGAAATCAATAGCAGAATTCCTGTTGACTTCAGTGGAGTCAGGATTTTGACCCACAGTTATGATACACAAGCTGTACTGCTTCCACTATGTGGCTCCCCTTCATAATGAAAGCGAAGGTATCCTCTGGTGCCATTTAGAATATAATAGGTGCCATTTCAGATATTTTTCAAGTTCAGAATCAAGTTTACTGTTGTTTTAGAGGTACTGTTTTAAAATCTGTTCTTTGTATTTGATTATTTTACATGTATTATAATAGATGCTAGATGGATGCCCTGCCATTTGTTGACTAGACTTCACTCTGTACATTTCTGCTTCCAGCCTTTGAGATCTGATTTTATTTAGTGAAATCCATACTGTAATTGCCATTGGCTCACAAATACCTTTTTGTGTGCTTTCCATTAAGCTGAAATAAATACTTTCTACTCTTGAAGATTTTAGTATTTTTTTCAGGCTTCATAGTTTATTAGCTTTGCCTCACTAACCTTGAAGCTATCAAAAATAGTGGGCATACAGCCAACATTGGTTAATATGCTGTTAGCATCCTCCTTCTAATATAGGTATAAAAAAATTATATAATTAAACGATACACACAATACTATGCTTAAATAACATTACATTTTGGACAAAGAAAACTCACCAAAAAGCTGAAATATTGTCCTTTCATCTTGTTGTGTCTAGTTAATGCGGCACATAATATGGAATCTCATTCACTACCTCGTTTAAGACACAGTTTTGTATGGATGGACTAATTAAGGAAATAGAATCAGCCTTGTAAAAGAAAACAAATGGAAAAAGAGTTAAAGTGGTTTAAGCTCCGGCCTTGCCTACACTAAAGGGAAAAGTCAATCTAAGTTACGCAATTTGAGTTGTGTGAATAGGGTAAATCAAAGTAGCTTAGCTCTACTTACCGCAGGCTCCATACTATGCGATGTTCACAGGAGACAAGAGATGTTTCTCTTCTCGATCAGGTGGAGTATAGGTGTCGATGGGAGAGCAATCAGCAGTCAATTTAGTGGCTCTTCACTAGACCTGCTAAATCGCCTGCCTATGCATCGATTGCCACAGTGTAGATCCAGTAAGTGTAGACAAGCCCTCAGAAGTGGGTGTCTGGAGATACAGGTTCTCTGCTCCCAGTTCTGCTACTGTCTTTTTGTAGTCATGGGATACTCAAAGACCCTGATTTAGCAAAGCACTTAAGTATGTTCTTAAGTCTAAATGAGTGAAAATCATTGGGACTTAGCAAGTGTTTATGTTCTTTGCTGAATCAGGACCTTAATATCTAGGTGCCTCTGTTTCATCATAAGTAATATTGAGATTAATATATTTGCCAACCAACATGGGGATGTTGAGGCTCACTAGTATTTGAAAAGTGTTTTGTGATCTTTGTATGGAAAATGGATGTAGAAATGTAAAATGCTATTTTTATTAACAAAAAGTATTTTCCTTGCTATGTCTGAAGTCTTCAGGATCCTGTATTTTCCCTAACATTTAAAAATATTTCAGTTCAGGCTTGGAGTGTTTTTCCCAGTTCATTTATCCCCCAGTATCTAAACCTTAACTATTGTTGCTTTTTGTGCAGGGTTGGGGGTAAACAGTCGCTTTACAAAAGCGGTCAACTGATTGCTTCCCCTCTGGAAATCATAAATAACTTTTTGCTTTGTTCAGTTTAAGGTATCTAGTTGCAGATGAATTCTGCTGATGATGACGTCGATCCAAACAGAATTGATTTCAGTGTCCTATGTCATATTGCATATTCTACACTTTTAAATTATCAATGGCAATTTATAATTTGTCATCTATTGTGCGTGTATTTGTCTTCTGCAGTACATAAACAATACATCGGCCTTGTAACACTAAAGTATGTGTGATCTCTCAAGTAGTAATGAATATTAAATCTTGTACTCCAATAAGAACTGTACAATCCTATAGATGCACATGACATTTGACAAATCATCTTTGCTCAGACAGGTTTGGCAGAAGAAAAGATTATGAATCAGGAACAATTATGTATGAAGCTTGCAACTTGCTGCTTCCTTTCAAATATTTGATTAAATATGTATTCTCCATTTCAATAAATGTCTTCAGTGCCCTTGGAGGCTTTCTTCAAACTGATGATTCAAGACACCTTATATATTTGAAGTTTTCCATTTTAAAATTCCTTTATTTTGTTTAAAGCTTTATATGTGCAGCAATAGCATTCCCCCATCTTCTTGCAAAGTCAGCAATGCCAGATATTAACCTGCAATCACTTAAATTCAAGGGAAAATCCTATTTTATATGAATTCTTAAGGCTGATTTATATCACTCTATCAAAAGTGACATAGTTCATTCAATAAATGAATGGCTATCACAGAGCACATGCATTTACGATTAAAAGTGACAGATAGGGCAGCATATTTAATTGAGTATTGACTTTGTGTGATTGCAAGACAGATGTGCAGAAGGATTTAAAAATTGTCTATTAATAATAAAGGATTTCTGTTGCCCATGGCAGAGCCACAGGAAAGGAAGAGGGAGGGAAGGTCAATGTGACATTGATAGTTATATATCGACAGCTGTTGATATCTAATGCAACATGATGATGTGGTTAAATGAACATTTTTTGGCTTAGAAATCTTGTGCAGGATTTGAGGGGGGGAATGATTACAGCCTCCGTTCTTCTGCTATAAGAATATATGTGTGCGGCATGTTTTACAGTCACAAACAAAATCTAACAAAAGATGGCAGAACGCTCCTCTACTACTAAAAGTTCAAATGAAACAATCCAGGGAGAAATGTATAAACCAAGGAGAAATGTGTACTCCAGACCACTTAAGCCCAAGGGTGCAACTGGAATGGAGGTCCTTGCGTGGGGCTCTTTGTGCTCACTTGCATAACTTCCACCTTAAAAGAATATATTTTCTATTTAGAGCAGAGGGAAAAGACCCTCAATCAGTGACAAATAGTGATTGGATTCTTTTAAAGATATTGTAGTATCCTCCAATGTCAGGTACATATCCATGAACTACTGTGTGTATCTTCTTCAGAAAAAGAAGTTAAACAATGTTTTGGGTTGAACTAAAACTTTTTTTCCAAATTTTTGGTGATTTGAAAATATTAGATTTTTATTATTTCTGGTAAAAACAAAATTGTTTTAGTTTAGGTTTGAGTATTTCTTACCTTTTTGAAAAGCAAAGGAAATAAAGGGGATATATTCACAAAAAGGAGGAAGAGGTGGTGATGCTTCTGCTCACCCTTGGGCTCCGTGGGCTAGGGGCACTCACCTGAGACAGGAGAAATCCAGGTTCAAATCTCCACTCTGGAGCATGGATTTTAACCCAGCATCTCCCCCTTCCCAGGTGAGTGACCTAGCCAGTGGGCTATTCTGTGGCAGATCTCTCTTTTCTGCTGAAGCTGTTCCAGATTGTGTAAAATTTTTGAGTAGTCTCTGAGCCACAGAGCATAAGTGTGATTCTATATCCCAGTAGTTAAAACCCTGGTTCCAGTGCCTGCTCCAATGAATCTTTTTAAATGTATGTATACAAAGTGGATCAGGTTGAATTGGAGAGGTGGAGAGGCCAACTCCAGAATACCCTGTGGGTCAGTGCCCTGTGGGAGGGGGCAGATCTGGTTCACAATGTGGGCCTACAGAGCTATAAGATGTTTACCTCTAGAAAATAAAGGTAAACAACACGTGAGTAATCTTTCTTCAATTGTAAACTCTAGGGCTGGAACTATTTTTGGTTCTGTTTGTTTTGACCAGCACAATGGGGTCCTGGGGGACCTAAGCCCTAATTCTGCAATCTGAGTAATAAAGATGCACTTGAAAAGTAGGCAGCCTGTTTTGGGTGGATCCAATAAATCCTACCTGAAAATCTGTGTGAAGCTCTCAAGTTTCTGGGCTGCCTTGACTAATTCTACTTACTGTGGGCAGGGGAATGGAAATATCCTTTGATACTGAGAAAAGTGAAAGGTTTTGCAATATTTTTGTTTTTCCTCGGGACAATTTATTTTGATGGAGGTGATATTAGGTTGGCTGTGATGAATTTTCACATAGGACAAATGTGGACATATAGATCTCAGGAATGTCACCATCTTCTGAAGTCAGAACATTTGTTTAACACAACTAGCAATAGTAGCCCTGAAACAAATTTCAATCTCTCTCTCTCTCAAAAAAAAAAAAAAATCCTACAAATTGATACTTATACTGCTCTATTGCCCACCATATCAGTTGTTGTTATCTTCTAGTGAACCATGAATCAGGGAATTCATTAACTTTCTTAGCAAGTATGAAACTGTCAACCAATATACAGTCATTGTCATCACTTAAAGACCATACATTCTGAGAATCAGTTAGTGATCTTTCCCCTTAGTCACTGGAAATAGTTATTTTAACTTGCCACTCTTCTTGTCTTGACTTTTTGTTAGGCTGCCAGAAGTCAAAGATGGAGAAAAGTGAACTCTACAGTTTTCTGTGACAAAAATTGAGCTTTCCCTTTTACTTGCTAATAGTAGGCATAATACCCTGATAAGAATAAAAAAACAACAGAGGCCTATAACTACCAAGCAGATCGACTTCATATACTAAACTCTCAAGCTCTCCACTCCAGAAGTTCTATTTCTCACAGTCCTGATGAAGCACTAGGAAGATGGAGAATTAAAATGGGCTGCATTGGAAGGCTCAGTAGGGATCCCTGGAATGGCACCCATTGCCATGAAATATCTGTAAACAGAGTTCAAGGCCTCAGTGTAGGGTGCATAAACCCTGATGATGCACAGGGGACATAGTGGGGACTCCCGGTTCCCACTCTCATTCATGCTGCAACTCTGCAGGCTCTAAGAGTTATAGTGCTTCCTGCTTTTTTGTGAACCAGGATATTCCCTCTTCATGGCTTGGCCCTCCAGTCAGGTCACTCTAGTTTTCTCCTTGTGCGACACAGAAGTCTTACTGGACTGATTCATCCTGGCAGTGCTCCAACTTAAACCTATGCCACTTTCTCAGTGGCAGGTAGGGGAAACTGGGACCACCGACTACCCTGAGCTCTTTCCCAGGGACCCTCAAATCAGTGGCCAAGTTCTGTGCCATTCCAAACCTAGCTACTGTTTCTCTAAGCCTTGTCCTACTCCACCTCCATTAAGGTTCCACTCCATCACTCTTCTGGGCAAATCCTTCCTTGAGGGACAGGAGAACAGGGCTTCTACTCTCCCCCTGGATTTCCTCCTTTCCTTCTCTAAGCTCAAAAGAGTGACTGACAGGTTTCCATGCCGCAGCCTCTTTCTACCCTCACTTCTTAGCCTTATTCCTGCTCCTGCCAAGCTGGGCTCCATCCTTGATCAGTGCTTGCCTATCAGCTTACTTTACCCCTTCTGAGCCATATTAACCCTTTCTGGGCTACTGTGGGGTGGACACACTATCACACAGTTCCAGAAATTAGGGGGGGAAATAACCACCAAGAAGATCCAAACAAGCTATGATCATCAATCTGACATACAAAAAGAGGAAAAAAAGTAACTGGGAATGAGGGCAGCAGTAGTTTGTATTGTCACTGTGGAGGAGACTTCTCAAGAACAACTTGGCATGGACCCCATCTAAAAATAGACAAGGCATGCAGCACAGCTTTAGTTGGAGTGTCTCTCTCCGGCTCCTTAGCAAAACTTCTTGGTAGTCCTCCAAGAATGAGACAAACATTCACATAAAAAAGAATCTGACACATCAGAAAAGGGCAGACAAATAAACAAGGACAAGTTTTTAAAGTGCTTGTACACAAATGCTAGAAGTCTAAATAATAAGATGGGTGAACTGGAGTGCCTTGTGATAAATGAGGATATTGATATAATAGGCATCACAGAAAGCTGGTGGAGTGGGGACAATCAATGGGACACAATTATTCCAAGGTACAAAATGAATCAGAAGGACAGAACAGATTGGGCCGGGGAGAGATAATCTAGAATCAAATGAAGTAAAAATCTTAAATGAATCCACATGTTCCATAGAATCTCTATTGGTAGTAATTCCATGCTCTAATAAGAATATAACAGTAGGGATCTATTATTGACCACCTGATCAGGACAGTAATAGTAATGATGAAATGCTAAGGGAGATTGGAGAGGCTATCCAAAAAAATAACTCAGTTATAGTGGGGGATTTCAATTATCCCCACACTGACTGGGGATATATCACCTCAGGACAACATTTCTCAATACTTTAAATGATTGCTTCTTGGAGCAGCTGGTACAGGAACCCACAAGGCAAGAGGCAATTCTCAATTTAGTCCTGAATGGAGTGCAGGATCTGGTCCAAGAGGCAACTATAACAGGACCGCTTGGAAATAGTGACCATAATATAACAACATTTAACATTCCTGTGGTGGGAAGAACACCTCAACAACCCACACCGTGGCATTTAATTTCAGAAAGGAGAACTATGCAAAAATAAGGCGGTTAGTTAAACAGAACTTAAAAGGTACAGTGACTAGAGTGAAACCCTGGCAAGCTGCATGGATGCTTTTCAAAGACACCATAATAGAGGACCAACTTAAATGTATACCCCAAATTAAAAAAAAAAACACAGTAAAAGTACTAAAGAAGAGCCACTGTGGCTTAACAACCATGTAAAAGAAGCAGTGAGAGATAAAAAGGCATCTTTTAAAAAGTGGAAGTCATATCCTGGTGAGGTAAATAGAAAGGAGCATAAATACTCCGAAATTAAGTGTAAAATGTAATAAGAAAAGCCAAAAGGAGTTTGAAGAACAGCTAGCCAAAAACTCCAAAGGCAATAACAAAATGTTTTTTAAGTACATCAGGAGCAGGAAGCCTGCT
>NC_133770.1:202665979-202719374 GCF_003597395.2 Chelonoidis abingdonii
ATAAGGAAAAGTTATTTACTTGTTCCCATAATATAAGAACTAGGAGTCACCAAATGAAATTAATGGGCAGCAGGCTTAAAACAAATAAAAGGATGTTGTTCTTCACACAGCGCACAGTCAACCTGTAGCACTCCTTACCTGAGGAGGTTATGAAGGCTAGGACTATAACAGCATTTAAAAGAGAACTAGATACATTCATGGAGGGTAAGTCCATTAATGGCTATTAGCCAGGATGGGTAAGGAATGGTGTTTCTATCCTCTGTTTGTCAGAGGGTGGTGATGGATGGCAGGAGAGAGATTACTTGATCATTACCTGTTAGGTTCATTCCCTTTGGGACACCTGGCATTGGTCATTGTCAGTAGACAGGATACTGAGCTGGATGGACCTTTGGTCTGATCCAGTATCACCATTTGTATGTTCTTATAATAAACATAAAGAAGATTGCAAACAGCTGCAAGAAGTTGGAATGTAACTTGGATTGCTACCCTTCCAATCTCAAAGCCATTAGCTGAAATTGAGGATGAGGGAGCATTTTGAAGGCAGAACTGGGAGAAACTTCTCTGAAACAGGATACGTGTTCATAAGTATTCAGTTCCAAGCTGGTGTTCAAATCTGTTGCATTATTAATTGAATATTTCTGGTGATTTTCTGATATTATTTGACGATAATAAGTTGTACAGGCAGACTAGAGCTATACTGTTTGCCATGATCTCATTGCTTTTGCTTGAGAGAGAAGTAGAGAATTATCCAGAAAAGATACTTGGACAAGCATTAATGGTAGTTGCAATGTTTTTACAGGTTGAATCCTGAAGTTCAGTTGAAAACCATAGTGGAAGACCTCTGGGAAGGGAATTTGGATGGAAAATTCCTCCCCCTACATCTAGAAACTGAAGCTTCCAGCAGGGCCGCCAGAGGAATCCGGAGGCCTGCGGTCTTTGGCGGCTAGAGGCCCCCGCTTTGGCGGTAATTCGGTGGTGGGGAGTCCTTCCGCTCCGGGACCCGCTGCCAAAGTGCCCCGAAGACCGGGTCTTGAGCGGCGGGTCCCGGAATGGAAGGGCCCCTTGCTGCCGAATTACTGCCAAAGATCCGACTGCACTTCGGCGGCGGGTCCCACTTCAGTGGAAATTCGGCGGTGGAGGGTCCTTCTGCCCTGGAGCTGAAGGACCCCCTGCCGGCAAAGATTGGGAGCGGAAGAAGCTCCGGAGGCCCAGGCCCCACGAGAGTTTTCTGGGGCCACCGAAGTGAGTGAAGGACCCCGCTCCAGGGGCCCTGAAAAACTCTTGTGGGGGCCCCTGTGGGGCCCAAGGCCTGGAGCAAATTGCCCCACTTGCCCACCCCCCTCTGGGCGGCCCTGGCTGCCAGCATACAGCCAAGTTACAGCCTTTCCCTGGCTTTGTATTGCCCTGAATTAAGGTGTAGTACAGGATCTCAATCTATTCCTTTTATGAAAGGAATTTGCTTACATTTGGTTGTCCCCATATAATAGGATGCCTCACTGCTTTAAGAGCCAGAGTACCTTGAGCAAGCCATTCCTTTCCAATAATCAGACCCAGCGGGAAAGGGGTCTGCTGATCCCTATAAAGGACAAGGGAACCAGGGAGAAAGACTGGGCTCTCCTGCAGTAAGCCTTAAAGCAGGAGGATGGAAGGGAAATGTGTGTCTACGGCCATGTCTACACTACAAAATTGCATCAACCTAAATTATGTTGGCATACAGCCCACTTCAGTTATTACATTGCTTGTGCATATGCTCGCAGTATGCTCCTTGTGTCAGCAGTGCACATCCTCACCAGGAGCACTTACAGCAGTGCACTCTGGGTAGGTATCTAACTGTGCAACTCGCTTGCATCCAGTGCAGGGTGTTTTGGGAAGTCTTTGCAATAGCTCCTGGGGCTGAAATGAGTCCCAAGACTGAGCTCTCCAGCTCATTCTGGATCATCCTGATACTAACATTGGACTGTAACCTATGGAACTAATTCTGGAAGAACTCTTTGGAGCTCTAAAACTCACCATCTCTACTATAGGAGTACTTGTGCCACCTTAGAGACTAACAAATTTATTTCAGCATAAGCCCCCGATGGCATAGCTGATGTGATTAGGTCCTATGATAGTGTCACTTGAATAGATATGTGGACAGAACTGGCATCAGGCTTTGTTGCAATGATAGGTTCCTGGGTTAGTGTTGTTGTATGTGCTGTGGTTGCTGGTGAGAGTTGCTTCAGGTTGGGGAGCTGTTCTGTAAGCGAGACTGGCTGTCTTCCTAAGATGTGGAGAGTGAGGATCATCTTCGGATGGTGTAGATCCTCTGATGATGCGCGCTGGAGAGGGTTTTATATGTGGGGTCGTGTAGGTGATGGCTAGTGGGCGTTCTGTTATTTTCTTTGTTGGGCCCTGTCATGTAGTAGGATGGGCTTCTGGGTAACTCTTTTGGCTCTGTCAATCTGTTTTTTCACTCTCAGCATAGGTGGATTTATTGTAGTTATAGAGAATCCGTTGCGGATAGAGATCTTAATAGGTGTTTATCTCTGTCTGAGGGATTGGGAGCAAATGGCGGTTGTATCTATGTGTATTAGAGCTTGGGCTGTAGACAATGGATCATTGTGGTGTGTCCCTTGGATGGAAGCTAGAAGCATGTAGGTTAAGTTGAGCGGTATCAGTAGCGGTCTGACTTTCCAGTTATAATGGGTGACTGTTTATGTGACCATCACTTATTAGCACTGTAAGGATGTCTAGAACAATGGACCATGCTTGTGTGGCATTGGTCTAGGCTGAGGTTGAATGGTGGGAATGGGAAATTGTTAAAATCATGATGAATTCCTCAAGGGCTTTCTTTCAATGGATCCCAGATTGATGAAGAGATGTCATCCAATAACATGATAGCGCAGTAGAAGTAGCGCCTGTTAGGGGATGAGAGCTTAAGGAAGCGTGTTCTAAGCTCAGCCATAAAGATTGTTGGCGCATACTGTGGCGGCCCATGCTATGGTAACCTATATAACAGTCTGCCGTCTGACTTGAAGGTATGTATTCGTCCGCCAACATTGTAAATATTGGTGTGTGGTCGAGGACAAAGTTTCATTTCCACCAGGTTAGCTGTTGATATTAATCGGTGGATACTATTCCTGATTGGCTTATAGTCCGTCCTTGGTGTTGTTATATATATGGTCGTAGAGGGCTATCCCACTTCCTATAGTGGCCAGTGCATGGTCCCCTGTTGTTACTGCGAAGATCATAGATGGATTGTAGTTATTCCTCTATAAAGTCGGTGTCATCAAAGATAAGCTGAGGCGAGTGCTGGTTAGTCATAGGGCTCTGAAGGGAGAAGTCCACATAAGCCAGACAAACCCTGCTGTTTAACCAGTTCCAATGCTTGGAGTATGATGGGCATCCAGGATTTCCAGGTTTTGGATCTTATGGTAGCAAAATACTAGAAATACACGTGGTCAGGGTCAGGTTCTAGGTCATTGTATCTAGTACAGATCATGTCCTCTTGCCTGCTTCTCTATGGATTTCTTGAGCAGATGGTGTAAGTTCTTTGTGGTAATCATCAGTAAGGAATCAGAAGGATAATGGCCTGTAGAATGTGGACGGTTAGAGAACTGGCTAGCAGCCTGTTGTTCATATTCCAACTTATTCATGATGACGACAGCACCTCCTTTGTCAGCCTTTTCGATTATGATGTCAAAGTTGTTCCTGAGTCTGTTAATGGCATTGTGTTCAGCACGGCTTAAGTTATGGGGCAAGTGATGCATATCTATTGAAGTGACACCATCATAGGACCTAATCACATCAGCCATGCCATCAGGGGCTCATTCGACTGCACATCTACCAACATGATATATGCCATCATGTGCCAGCAATGGCCCTCTGCCATGTTCATTGGCCAAACCGGACAATCTACGCAAAAGAATAAATGGACACAAATCTGACATCAGGAATCATAACATTCAAAAACCAGTGGGCGAACACTTCAATCTCTCTAACCACTCAGTAACAGACTTGAAGGTGGCAATTTTGCAACAAAAAAACTTCAAAAACAGACTCCAAAGAGAGATTGCTGAACTCGAATTAATATGCAAATTAGATACAATTAACTTACATTTAAACAGAGATTGGAAATGGTTGGGTCATTACACTAACTGAATCTATTTCTCTATGTTAAGTTCTCCTCACACCTTCTATGGGTCATCTCAATTATCACTTCAAAGGTTGTTTTTTTTCTCCTTCTGACAATAGCTTAACTCAGTTGATTGGACTCTTCCAGTTGGTATGCATACTTCCACCTTTTCATGTTCTCTGTATGTATAAATATCTCTTGTCTGTGTGTTCCATTCTATGCATCCGAAGAAGTGAGTTGTAGCCCACAAAAGCTTATGCTGAAATAAATTTGTTAGTCTCTAAGGTGCCACAAGTACTCCTGTTCTATGAAACTGACCTAATAATTTTATTCACATATAATGATCTTTTAACCAATACTTCCTTCTTTTTTAATAATTTGGTTGATCAGAAATGGCTGTAAATGTTTATTTTGGTAAGATCTGAAATATCCATAGACCTGGTGGGTAAGGTGCCCATTATATCATGAACAAAATTTTCAGTAATCCTCATCATATTTGATTTGGCTGTCTGGGTGGGACCCCAAGGATGGATTGTTTTAAGGGAACTGTATTTTTGGATTTTGGGTAACCAGTGAGGTATAGTAGAAGCTGTTTTGTTTCTGGATTGCTGATTCTAATTAGAAATAACCTCCTGTTTTGGGGATCGTCTGTCCCATTCTTTGCAGTTTGGAATGATTAAGCAATCTCAGTATGCCTCCTAGGATCCCAGCCACATCAGGGATGCATTCCTGACATCAATGGGAGCTGATCAGGGAAAGTGCGTGATGCACAGAGCTTTGAGAGCACAAGGCTGTTCAGAAAACTCAAAGCAGAGACTTTTTCCCAACAGGCAGATTACCAGTTGGAATGTTGAAATGCCAATAGTGATCCTGGGAGAACCAGCCTGCCCCTTGCTCTCATGGCTCATGAAGCTAGACACCAACCACCTCGACTGCACCAAGGAGTGTTTCAATACAGGCTCAGCAGGTGCAGAATTTCAGTTGAATGCCTTTGGTTGTTTGAAGAGTCACTGGACTCATGTATCTATGAGGTTGGACCTCAGTTAAAAAAAAATCCCAATGGTTATATGCCTTCTGTATCCTGCATAATACCTGTGAAGCAAAGAGGGAAAAGTTTTTCTGCCGGAGTGGATGCTAAAGGTTGAGCCAGATACAGGGGATATGAGAAGAGCTCAACACAGAGATATGTGGCTCAGGGAGGCTTTGAAAGACTATTTTAATAGTGAGTCAAAGCAGTGTGTGTTGATGTCATGTGCTCTACATGGCCTTACTATTTTGGAGCTCAGTATAAGTCTTGGAGGGGCTGGGGGGATGCAGGAATACAACCTTGCCAATGCATCTAGTAATATTGTCTGTGAACGATGTTATGCATTCTGTGACAAAATGGAGTAACAGGGAATTGGTGGTATTACAAACTAATAAAGATTAATTTTGTTCCACAAAATCTAATTCATGTTACAGAATAAAATTATATGAATAAAAATCATTTAGAACTTACTTTATTAAGGGAACAGAATTTAGTGAAGGAGAAAGAACAGTCATTTCCATTTCAAGTACACATACGCCAATGATATCTTTCCCAGTTCAGTGTATGTGAAGTTATGATTGTCTTTAATATCCCCTGGGATGGAGTGATGGGGTAGTGCAGCAACCTGTGATACTATGTAGAATGTTGGGAGGGGATATAGGGAAGTCCCAATATTGAGTTCTCTATGGGCTTCAGAGGGAAGCAAGCATGGTATTCTTGAATCTGCAAATCTATCAGAGTCTGCAGCATCTCTGTTTGCTGCCTGGGAAGCCCCATTATATCCTGGTGGATCTCCCTCTCCTTTTCCTTCTTTACCCAGGCTTTTCTCCTGTCCACTCTTTCCTTCTCCATGCTGTCTGCGAGGGTCATCCTCCAGGACCTGGTCTTGGTCTCTGATGCAGCATTGTCTTGCAGTATCTGCTGGAACATGTCAACCCGAGTCATCATCTTTCTCCTCCTTATCTGGCTTGGGCATTCTACAGGTGCCGAGGAGGAGATCCTGAAGGCCAGTATAGCAGCAGCTGCAGATACAACACACAGAGGTACCATTGCCGGTATATTCATGACGGAAATTTAAGATTTGGATATTGAACTCATCCCCATTGCTCCCAAGGAGCACTAGATTCTCACTTTTCCTTGGGGTTCATACAGCACGGTGCCAATCACAGCACCAGCCATGATGAGTATCAGTAGGTGCGGAGGGAGTTAGGGAAATGAGGGTGGAAAAGCTCACATACATGCATATATTTGTATAGGGCAATGGAACAGAATACCGGCATCATTTTCCAGAGGCTTATCTCTCACTCCTGAGAGTAACAGAGGCAGAGAGAGCACAGCTAATGCAGGTGTCCTGATGCTGCTCAGGACCTATATGTTGCTAGTCTATATATGCCATGATGCCTGCTGAATGGCAGGAGGGAAGTGTCCTACCACTACAGAAGAAATAAGGCAGCCCTCAACAGAAACCTTCAGCAGAGGATTGTAGACTACCTCCATGAAAGTTTCCTCAGGCTCTCTATGGAGAATTTACTGGACATCCTGGTACATGTTGTGGCAGAGCTCCAACCTTGTCTCCATGGGTCCTGCGCTTCTAGGTGGTTTATGCTAGCCT
This sequence comes from Chelonoidis abingdonii, assembly GCF_003597395.2. Classification (NCBI taxonomy): domain Eukaryota; kingdom Metazoa; phylum Chordata; order Testudines; family Testudinidae; genus Chelonoidis; species Chelonoidis abingdonii. Next base: position 202,672,733 of record NC_133770.1, read on the forward strand.
CAGAGGCTCACTGTGACCCTACACATAGCCCTTCTCTCTCTAGAGCCAGGGTTACAGTCTACTGAGCCCTTTTCATCATAAGCCAGCAAGGAGGTTGGTGAGAGAACTCCCACAGTCTCTGTTGTTCCTAAGGCTAAATTCAGAACAATTTAGCCTCCTGTCCTGACAGGGGCCTGTCTTCCCTTCCTAGGAAGTGTTTCTGTAGTGGCAGGTTGGGGGAAACCCAGGTCCATCCTCTACTCCGGGTTCCGGCCCAGGGACCCTAATGGCAGCAGATGTTGGCAGCCAACCTGTCACTGCCAGAGTTGCTACATTTCCCAGGGCCACTTCCCCAAAGTTCCCCCGCTTCTCTGAGCCCTTTTATAGCATCAGAGGGGCCTTAATTAGAGTCAGGTGCTTAACAGTCTCACCTGACTCTTAGGTTAATTGGAGTCAGCTGTTCTCATTAGCCTGTAGCAGCCCCTGCTCTGGTCAGTCAGGGAACAGAAAACTGCTTATCCAGTGGCCAGTATATCTGCCTTCCACTACTCTGCTGTTGGCTCTTCCTTCAACCGCTCTGCTGTAGAGGAAGGAGGGAGAGGGCTGCTGCTGCTGTTCCTGATGGGCACTGGGCCCTCGCTGCTGCTGCTGTTTCTGCTGCTCCGGCTACCCCCCTGGCTGGGCTAGACACCACCACCTACCCCTTTCTCTGCTGACTGTTTGCTGGCTGGCTAGTGGTTCCCCCCTACCTCAGTTACTGCAGTTACTCCACCTACAGCCCTTGGGGTGGGGCTGCTGGCCTGCTTCCCAAAGAGGAGGGGAGTGAGAGACCCCAGCTCTTGTTGCTGAGGACACCATCTGAGCAGGGTCCCTCCTGCCTGGACACCAGACTACCACCACCTGGAGCTGCTGGGGCTACTGGGGCTGCTGCTGGAGAGCTGTTGGAGCCTTGAGGAGACAGAAGAGAGGAAGGAGAAGAGGACCGCCTGCTGCTGGATACCGTATGAAGATCACTGTGGAGGGAGCATTCCTGGACTGAGTCTTTTTCAAACTGTGCTCTTGTGGTTGGGGTTTAGACTGTGTCTGTTGGGACACTGGAGGTGTGACGGGGAGCCTGCCCTGGGTCCATCTGTGTTCCCTTTCACCCCCACCACCATCATTGCCCCCTCTACCGCCCCTGCTGGCTGTTTTCCTTCTGCCTTGGACTCCTCCCTCTGGGACTGAGCTGCTCACCTGGCTCACCACTTCCATCGTTTGGGCCTGCAGCAGCAGCAGCCTAGCATTGACTTTTTTGCACGAGTGCCTGTGGGCGCACCGCTTCCCCACTCCCCCTGGGCTGACCCCCTCCCCTTTCCCACATTTGTCCGCCCCACCTATTTCCCTCTGCAGCCCTGATAGTTCTGCACCAGCCCTGCAGCTGTCCCAGTGGTCCCTCTACCCCATTCCCAGCTCACCTTTCCCCGCCCCATCCTCTGATCCCCCAGCCCTGATTGGTCCCTCCCCTCGTGCGCCCACTCCCCCTCCCATGCGCTTGTGCCCTTCCACCATTTGTTTCCCCTTGTTCACTGCACACACACCCCTCGCCGTTGTCCCCCCTGATCCCCTAGTGCAACTAGAGGAGCTGGAACTCCCCTCTCCGTCGGTGCCCTGAAACCCTCCCACCCCTAGGTCCTTGGCTGCTCCCCAGGCCCCTTTAGCCTTCCCTTTCTGGCGCCCTCTTCCCCTGCCTGCAGCCTAGCGGAGAGGGGTGGTTGCCTCCATTCCTTCCCCTCCCCTCGCTGTTTGTCCCCCTCTCTGCTCTAGTTATGGCGGGGGACACGGCGGTGGAGACCCCTCGCGATGCTCCCACTGCCCCTCCTCCACCTGCCACCATGTCCACTGCACAAGCCTCTACCTCGACCGCCGCTGCCAATCCACCTACCACTGCCCATGTTGGGGCACTGGCGGCAGCGAATACCGAGGAGACCTCCACTGCTGCCATGTCCCTCACCCCTTCCTATTCCGGGGGAGCCCCCCCAGCCAGTGGGAAGGGTTGGGGTGGGAAGAAGGGTAAGGGCCCCATTAGAAAGGCCAGACCCTCCATGGCGGAGACTGCCCCCGCTGCCGCTGCCCCACTACTGGCTGCGGCATCGCTCCCTGCTATTCCCTCCACCAGCTCTGTGGGTGTCCCTCCCCCGGCCCCCAGGCCATACGCCCAGGTGGCGGCAGGCTCCCCGCCTTCTGCTGCTCCTCCAACCGCCTCTTTTGCTACCATCTACAGTGGCCGGGGTCCCTTTCCCACCTGTTTGTCCCCCGGGAGCCATTGGAAGGCCTGGGGGTCTGCTTAATTCTGACCTCTGTCCCTCTCTTCCTGCCCAATGCTGCCCTGTTGCCCGCCTTTTCTGTCCTGGGGCGCCTCATCTCCGTTATCAGCCCTCTCCCCTTAGGCTGCAAGGACCCCGCCCTCCGTCACGTCCTCTCGTTCCGCCGGCAAGTGCAGCTTCAACTACCACCGGCGGAGCATGGCGGGGAGGCGCTCGAGGGGTCCTTTCTGGTCCCCTACCAGGGGGCCCACTACCGGGTGCATTATTCAACGGGGGAGGCCCGGTGCTACCTCTGCCGGACGATGGGGCACGTCCAGAGGGATTGCCCCTTGGCCCAGCATGGAGAAGCATCCGGGACCCCTGAGCCCCGGCATGGCGCCGGCCCTGTCATCACCGGTACCCCTGGCTGCCCGGCACCCGAAGCTGCCCCTCCTCCTCCTTCTTGGTCCATCACTGTGGAGGAGGATGCAGTGGAGATACCACCGTGGCGTGGGAGAGGGCTCATCCCAGGGGGAATCCTCCCTCGCTTCTGCTATCCCTCCACTGCCTCCCCGAGTCCCTGAGCCATTGCCCTTGCCCCCCGATCCGACCCCTGTTAGCCAGCCCCCGGATGATGCCATGGAGGGCTGGTCTTTAGTGCAGGAGAAGCGGGGCAAGCGGAAGGCTCGAGCCTTGTTACATCCTTCAGATTCAGAGGCCCCACAGAAGAGCAGGAAGGGGGGCACCGATGACGAGCCTTCCGCCTTGACCCCTGCTGACTCCCGTTCTGTGGTGCCGGCTGAGGACATCGCGGCAGCACCGGAGGGTAACGCCGCCCCTCCTCCGGGGTCCCTTCCTGTGGAAGCCCCCAAGGGAGCCTCTCTCGCCCCCTTCCCGCTCGAAGCCTCTGTGAGCTCTGACGTGGGTATCACCTCAAGTGCTGGCGGGGAGGGCCCTGGGGTGGTGGATGGTGATCTCCCTTCCATCTACGAGGAGATTGAGGCCCTGGGGGAGGACGACCCTCTGCTAGCAGGCCTCGATCTGGGCAACCTCACCACGGTCCCCCTGTCCCCGAGTTCCCTTCCCCTAACCTCTGCTTCTGCTCCCACCTCTGGGGTTCCCCTGGATTCTTCCATCAACCCGGCTGCGACTGGCACCCTGTTGACGGCCGCCGAGCCCATTGGGGCAACGGCCAGTGCCCCGCTGCCGAGACCCAATTCCCAGGGGGCGTCCCTCTTGGGTGTGGAGGACCCGACCTCCTTCTCGGGTGGAGACCCCGTTGCTAACCATCCATCTCCGGGTGCCAGGACTGCCGCAAGAGCCCTAGTGGCTGAGTCTGGCATCATTGGGGGTCTCCTTCCTGTTCCTCAGATCCCTGAGCCTAACCAGGAAGGGCCCCTTCCAGCGGCCCGACTATTGGGGCTCAGGAGCCCACCTCTGCCCCTCTCCCCGATTCTCTTCCTGATCCCTGCCCTACCCCTGTCCCCTGCCCCGTCCCTGATGTCGGCCGTGTCCTTGACCCCTCAACCTCCTGTGATTCCAGTGTCACCCCTGGGAATACCCCCCAGGGAGCGGCTTCAGTAGTTTTTCCTTGTCCTGACCCACCAGGGGCTGCAGTTCTCCTTCCGCTGCCCCTTGTTGAACCAGGGAGTGGGGCAAGTTGCGTGGCGTCAGCCCATCGGATGCCACATCGGGGGTCTGCTCACTGCCTGCCTGCCTCAGTGGGCCACAGGGCTGTGACGGGAGCCCCAATGGGGGACAGTCATCAATCGGTGACCCCGCCCCCCCATGCACTGAGGGAGGAGCTGTGGGAGTTCTTTGAGGACGTCCGTGGCTCCCGTAACAAAGTCCAGCTTGCACTCTGGCGATGGGGGGATTTCCATCACATCCTCCGGGCCGCAAGGGCCCTCATGAGGGAGGGTAAGAGGACCAGGAAGCAGGCCCCCATGGCCTACCAGCGGGTCCACCTCTTCCGTGACTCTTTACTCACCTACGGGGTAGGTCATGGATTGCTGCGCACCTGCCAGAGGCCGTGGGCGTGTCTGCCGGCGAGGATCCCCCCCAGCCCTCCTCATGGCGCCGATCATCTTTGCCACTTTGAACACCCAGGGCTGTAGGATGGGTCTCCGCAGGAGCCAGGTGCTCTCCTTCCTCCGGGATGGGGGGTACTCTGTGGTTTTTCTGCAGGAGACCCATACTGATCCGGCCGCTGAAGCTAGCTGACGGCTGGAGTGGGGGGACGGAGCTTACTTTAGCCACTTCTCGGTTTGCACGGCTGGAGTGGTGACCCTGTTCTCCCCTGACCTACGGCCCGAGGTGCTGCAGGTCTCTGAGGCTGTGCCAGGCCACCTGCTGAACCTCCGGGTCTGCATGGAGGGGCTTGTGGTTAATTTCCTCAACGTTTACGCCCCGACATTAGGCCTGGAGAAGTTGCGTTTTTATCAGGCATCCACCTTCCTCGGCTCCCTGGATCCTCATGAGTGCCTGGTCCTGGGAGGGGACTTTAACACCACCCTTGAGGAACGGGACCACTCAGGGACCGAGCAGTGCCCGGCCGCTGCGAACGTCCTCCGGGAGTTCGTCGAACGCCACTCCCTGGTGGACGTCTGGCGCGACCACCACCCGGATGACATCTCGACGTTCACCTTTGTCTGGGTGAGTGCCTGCTGCTCGGGCTTACCTCAACCGGGTCCTGCGAGAGGGCATGCCCCGCCCACTCTCCAGCCCAGACCCTGTGGACATTTTTATAGGGCCCCTGCCCCGTGGACACAATCGGCCTCCTCACCCTTTCACTGCAAGCCGGCTGCACAATCTGCAGCTGGTTCTGTTCCAGGCCGCGCCACGGAAACATCTGTACACGCTCGTGCTCCACACCCTTCACTACCTCACCCTCGCTTCCTGCCCCGATACCAAATGGCGGGACCTCCTGCCACCTCTCGAGGGTGAGAAGCCCCGGTAGGCCAGCTTATACTCTGCCCTGGTCCCAAGGCCCGCCGGGGACATCAGATGGCGGCTCCTTCATGGAGCTGTGAGCATGGGCGTGTACTTGGCACACTTCACCCCTGTCCCTAACACCTGCCCTTTCTGTGGCGAGAAGGAGACCTTGGTGCATATTTCTTTGGAGTGCGCCAGCTTGCAGCCTCTGTTCCGGCTCCTCTTGAGCATCTTATTGCATTTTTGGTTGCACTTTTCCCCTCACCTTTTTATCTACATACTCTCTCCATCCGTGGCCCCACGAATTCGTGGGATCTCCTTATCAACCTTCTTTTAGCCCTGGCCAAACAAGCCATCTACAACACCAGGGAGAGGAGGTTGGCCGACGGGATTTCCTGCAACTGTAGGGCCTATTTCTGTTCCTCCGTCTGTTCACGCATCCGGGCAGAGTCCCTCTGGGCGGCGTCCACTGGCTCCCTTGACACCTCCGAGGAGCAGTGGATGTTGTCCAGGGTTCTCCACTCGGTGTCCCCATCAGGTTCCCTTAGTTTAGCCCTATGACCTCACTCCCAATCCTGTTTTTTCTTTAGTTGTCCCACGTAATTACTTGGTGTCTCAGACCTGTAGGTCCTCCCCTTAGGCTGGGGGAAGGTCCTTCAGAAGTGGGCGGGCAAAGCCCGCCCACCCCCCTGGATACCAATAGGACTACTCTGCTGTTCCTAAATGGCCTGGGTCTATCACAACATAAACAAACTGCTCAGCCTGGCCCCTTCTGCCTAACTCTAGAAAGGAAAGAAAAGCAGATAACAACTCTGCCTTTCTTGCTTGCTTCATTACCTCTTCTAGCACAAGTAAAAAAAGAGTAAATCAGATGTTTCCTGCTACTTTGGGGGTTCTATGCCTCTAATTTCAAATCAAATGACATACTTACTAAAGGTTTCTTCCCCTGCATCAGGCTTGCCCTGGCTGAACTGTGGTGGAGTCAAAAACATGTCCTGTCTTGTTGGCAGCTGGATCCCCCTGGTCACCTGTCCCCCATATTCCGCCTCTTCCTTGTCAAACCTTCTCCTTGCTGTTAATAGTGGGGGCTGGCAACTCAGGCTCTTTTGATGTATCACTGGGGCTCTTGCAAGTGGTGGGGTGTCCACCGAGGATGGCATGAAGCTCTTTGTAAAAGTTGCAGGTCTGTGGCTCTGCACAATTGTTGGCCTCCCTGGCCTTCTGTTATGCCTGCTGCAGCTCCTTGGCTTCCATGTGGCACTGTTACTGGTCCCTCTTATTGCCCTGCTTGGAGTATGCAGGAGAAATCTGCTTGTAGATGTCCAGTTTTTCCAGAGGGATCAGAGCTGTGCCTACACAGCCTTTTCTTGCCACAGGCCCAGGAGATTCAACACTTCCTGTGTACTCCAGGTAGGAGTGCAACTGCAGTGTGTAACTAGCATGGTCATCTGGGCAGTTGCATACAACAATGCAGAGCTGCTAGGTGTGCTTGCCAAACAGGAAAAAGAATTTCAAAAATTCACTGGGCTTTAAAAGGGAGGGGCAGCTTTCTGTATACCCTGACTCTGAGCAGTTGTGTTCACAATGGTGACCAGAGGGGGCAGTGTGGGGCATTGTGGGTCAGCTGCTGGACGCCAGTAACAGTTGACATAAATAACAAAGTGTCTGCACTGACATTGCATCAAACCTAATTGCATTGACTTTGGCTCAATGCTGCTTTGGGAGGTGGTGTTATTAAGTTGGCATAATGGGGCAGTTATATCAGTAGGAGTGAAATACAAGCATAGACACATCTAGAGTTAGGTCAATGTAAACTGCTTTGTGTCTCCTTGTTTCAGAATTGAGAGAGGCAGAGGGAAAAATCTTTTGGGAGCTGTAACCCAGGCTGGAAAGAGGAACTGCTTTTGTTTTGTCTGAGTTTTATGTTGAAGAATAAAATTGAGCATAGCAGAACATCCTTTCTGGGAAGGTTGGGAAATCTAACCAGAATGAGGGAAAACTGAGAGAATGGATAGCCTGATGCCAGACCAGGTAAGGTGGTGCTGCTACACATTTTTTTTGTTAAGAGCAGGATAAACCACATCTTACCTTGCCTCCATGTTGGGGCTTGGTTTTTATTTAAAAAAAATATAAGGAATATGTATTTGAGCACGTGTGTATGTGTGTGTTTAAACTGGTGTGAGTTGTAGGTGTACCAATAGCCACTGGAGTCAGAAAACTCTCCCGCTTTCTCCCATAGCTCCTTGTACACATGACAAAACTAGAGATAAGAGACAGCATATCTTCGCAAGTCTGAACATCACTTGCATGCTAAAGAAAAAGAACTTGGAAGATTTTAACAAGGCCACTGATGACAACTGTTATAACAGTATATTCAATATTGTTGCATATTTTTTCTGATAATTTCATTAGATCACATGACATTTGTATCTCATGTCATGTGACCATTCAGATTGCTGGGGTGAAAAGGATAGTTTTATAGAGCTTTCCTGCAAACTTCCAACCTTGAGGAAAACAATAGTTGTGGCAGATGGCTTTTATCAAACAGTTCTATTTCAGTCTGGTGCAGTTCAGTTACATAAAAAAACTGAATTGTGTTATCTTAAACCAGTGTCACAGTGTTCAGTGCATACCCTTACAGCGTCTGTGTAAGGGGATCCAGTCTCTGCATTCCTGCACCGTCAGGATTAGCTCTGAATTTATTTATGTTTGGTCAGGCTCTTGATATCCAGATGGCTATATAGCTTCCTATGCACATCAAAGAAAATATGTCGTTAAACCAAAGCAAAGTTCATAGGTTCAGACGTAGAAAACTGAAACTGATTGTGTTAAAAGTCTGGAATAAAATCTCAATCCTTGCCCTGTGCACTTTCAGTAAGGAAAATGTTTGAAATCCTTCGGTTTGGATTCTATATGACAAGTTGTTTTTTAATGTCTAACTTGCTATAAATATAAACATTACAACTTTTAGTCAACATTCAAAGAGCAATTCATTTACTAAGGAAGGAATGATTATTGTATTTTTATTCATGTGCTATGAATTAAAATGAAGCTCGAGGCATCACACAAAATATCAATAGAAGGTGATATAAAACATATTATACTGAGCATTGTTCCCCTTGAGGGAAATGTTATGTTGATTGGAAAGATTACATTTAAACAGGTTTTTACTATTTTAAACACAAAAAAGGTAGTTTACTTTATAAAGTAAATTAAGATTTCCATTTTATGCAAAATAAGGACATTTTCAAATAGGATTCTATTGCCAAAATAATTAACCCTCTGGTTACTGGGAATGCATCCTCTCCATTCACATTAATTCTACTGTCAAGCAGCATAAAATATTCCTAGCAGCCAGAAGGTGGAATGAGCTATAAATTTATAAAAGTCAATGAGAGTTGCAAGACTAAAACCCCAGGCACTGCTTTGAAAATTTAGAAGGTGGAGTAAAAATTTGTTAAATATATACGTGTGAAGCAGTGTATTTCTATCAGGAGAGCATAGTTGGAATAGTGCAGTAGAAAAAGTGAACATTCTACATTACTCTTGCTCTGTGCTTCGATACCAATGTGGGGACACAAAAATCAGATGCACCTCAGGGTAAATTTGATAGGGACCTTAGAAACAGAAAGCTCACCTTGATCATATTTCATGCACATGCACACAACCCTGCCTTGTAATGGCTTGCAGGTACAAAATACCAAGCTGAATATTTTCAGGGGCTAGATAAGTCTGTGTGTGAAGGAAAAGCTACTGTGACTCACCCATTGTAAATGCATTGGGAACTGCTGTGTCAGCACACTACACCTTTATGAAACTGCACTGTTCTGTCCTTTCTGTAGAATAATTATTGCAGAACTTTCACATTGAAGTTCAGCAATTTAATTTTTATAGATTATATCAATATTTTGTCATGTGACGTGTGTGTGGTGACCACATATTTTATTTTGTATGCAATAGGTACAGTTGTTATACCAATAAAACTAGCAGGATCTTATTAAAGGGGACAAGACATTTGTCACATTTATTATAAATACCATAATAAAATAAAAGATAACAGCAAACAATGTTGTTTGGCTACTTATTCCTATATATCCATTCACACAATCATTCATACAAGTTCTGTATAGATATTATAGTTACCAGCCTAAAGTTGCTTGTGACAGAATACTGGCCAGGTACCCTGTACACAAGAGTGGAGCCGAGTCCGGGTCAGGTGCACCTGATGCTCCTGGAGGCTGGCAGCAGAACCATAGACTCAAAGTCCTCAGTCTTCAGAGTCCAGCTTTATAGGGATTTTTCCCTATGTTAGTTCATGGGAGTTGCTTCATTCTGCTGTTGTTAAATTAATCAGCAGGTGGCTGGCTCCATGTTGGCAGCAGAATGTTACCCAAAGTCTCTTATCTCACCCTTCTTTTTTACAGGCTTTTAGTTTGGATTCAAAGTCTATAGGTCTTGCTGTGTCACGCTGCCTTTGGGTTTGGATTGATCACCCGTCAATTGCAGGCGTGACTTTCAGCCTTGAACCTGGCTTTGATCTTCCTTCTGTTGTTCTTTTGTCCTTTTCTTTTTAGGGTGGATGCTTTTTACTTTGTTTCACTGTTGTCTAGGTCTTCAGCCGTTGGTAGTTGAACTTCACCTCATCAGGACAGGCTGGGGCTGGAGGTTGATTTTATCATCCATACATGCCTCATTCACACATCTAAACTAACTAATAAGATTACAGCAGGGTTTGCAAAAATGAAGGTTGGAGGAAGCTTTTACAAAATGGAGTGAGCGTTTTAAAATGGGGTTTGAATTACAATATGGCAAACAGTGAACAGAAGTTACAATGCAGGCAAGTGTAGTGAATGGTGAACAGAAGTTACATTAATAAAGTGAACAATTAAAAACAATTTCATTTATCAGTTCTACACAGTAAGGCATCTCCATTCAGGAAATCACTTAAATACATATTTAACTTTAATTACACATTTCTAAGTTATTTCCCAAATCTAAGCCTGAGTCTAATCCAATGCCAACAGAGATCAATGGAAGGCTTTTGTTTTGTTTTTTTGCATTCAGTTCAGTGGAGCTTGGGTAGGGCTCTCGTTTCTGTATCCTTTGGATATATTAAATAGGCTAAATTCAGCATAAAAAATAACTTGTTCTCACATAAGATATCAATACACTATGTCTACCTACGCCAACTCACCGCATAAAACAATGATGCCCCTCCATTAGCAAAAGAGAAATTTATTGTTTTTCTTTTCTTTTCAAGGCATGCAAATATCTAATCAAAATGCATTTGGTAATATTCTATGCTGACTCTAAGCCAGAGCTGAGCAAACTACGGTCCAGGAGCCACATCTGGCCCTTCAGACATTTTATCCAGCTCTCAAGCACCTATTGGGGAGCAGGGTCTGGGGCAGCATGCAGAGCTGCCTGGCCGTGCCTCCGTCTAGTAGTCAGAGGGGGGACATGCTGCTGCTTCTGGGAGCTGCTTGAAGTAAGTGCCACCCGGAGCCTGCACCCCTGACCTCCTCCCAAGCCCCAACCACCTGCCCCAGCCCTGATCCTGCCCTGCCTTCCAAACCCCTTGGTCCCAGCTCAGAGCACTTGCCTGCACCCCAAACCGTCATCCCCAGATCCCACACCCCCAGTCAGAGCCCTCATCCCCACCCCACCCAACCCTGTGCCCCAGCCCAGAGCCCCTTCCTGCACACTGAACTCTTGATTACTGGACCCATCACTGAGCCTGCACCCCCAGCCAGAGCCCTCACCCCCTCCCGCACCCCAACTCCCAATTTAGTGAGCATTCATGGTCCTCCATACAATTTCCACACCCAGATGTGGCCCTCGGGCCAAAAAGTTTACCTACCCCTGCTCTAAGCAATATAGTACAGAATACATGGACCAGGAGATGGTGGCTTTATTGAGGGATGGGAAGAAATAGTATGTGATCATATAATTGGACTGTTACATAATGCATATGCACAGCGTGTCAAAACAGATTGGCTGGGCAATCCTAACACTTCAGTATTTGATGTTGCACCTTTGTTCTTGTTCTTTTAACATGGTTTAATAATAAAAAAAATTGAAATTTGTTTATAGCAAATGGGGTGGGAGGAATCAATCATGTGGAACCATTTGGACCACCTACATGGGTTACAGGCAGGGACTTTTAGACATACAGCACAGACTGCTATCACTTGACCCTGGATTAGTGCCATGTTCTAAAGGTTATAAACTCTTCTGCTCCTGTCCATCTTGTAGAAGAATCCGGTCTCCTGCTCCTATTCCCACTGATTCCTGCCCTTGTATCCTCACCTCCTTAATCCTCTGCATTAACTAGGCTGCTTCTTGCTTGCTTTCTTGTTACCAGCAAGGGAAGCATTGATAGTTGAGATGAGAGACAACCTCAGTACTGGTGCTTGGAATCACAGTGGCCTTGTGCAACTAGAAGGAAGAGTTGCACTGAAAGTCCAGCTTAGATACTATGCCCCTGAAATGGAACACGGTCAGCTGTTGTACTGGGCTGCTGCATGCACATTCTAGTCAGCACATAGGTGCTATGAGGGGATGGAACATGCTCAGTGCAGATGGACTTCTAAGAGAAGTTAGCTGCCAAACTCTAACAACTTTCTACAGAGCATGTGTACACTGCAGTTTTTCCAGAGGAGTATAGCTTGGCCAATTTTGAGTGGATTTTCATATTTTTAGGAAAAAGCACGCTCCTGACAACAGGGTCAGCCTCCTGCCAAATATAAAATCCCTACCTCAAAGTAATGTAACAGTTGACTTTTTAAAAATCTGGGCAAAACAACTTGCTTTTCCCTCATCTTTTTCTCTGAAACCACTGAACAAATTTATCTGAAATTTTCAAAAAGGTTAATAGATTTTAAGGTCAGAAGGGAGGGACCATTTAGGGTGACCAGACAGCAAATGTGAAAAATTGGAACAGGGGGTGGGAGGGTAATAGGATCCTATATAAGAAAAAGACTGAAAAATCGGGACTGTCCCTATAAAATTGGGATATCTGGTCACCATGGGATCTTTAGATATTTAGCCTGACCTCCTGTGTAACATAGGCCACAGAATTTCACTGAGTTACTCCTATATTGATCCCAATAGCTTGAGTTTTGATTGAACTGTTTCTTCCAGAAATGCATTCTATCTTGATTTGAAGACATCAAGGGATGGAGAATGCACCACTTCCCTTGGCTGGTTAAAAATTAGAACAATGCCCCTCCCTGCTATTTTTTTATCACCTTATTTCTAATTTCAGTTTTTCTGGCTTTAACTTCCAGTCATTGGTTCTTGTTATGCCTTTCTCTGCTAAATTAAAGAGCCCTTTAGTGTCTTATATTTTTTCTGCCCAAGAAAGTACATACACATGGTGATCAAGTCACATCTCAATCTTCTTCTTTGATAAGTTACACAGACTGAGCTTCATTTAAAAAAGAAATGAAAATAAATAATTTAATTGTTAAAAAATCAGCATGAGGAAGAGATTTAGCATGGAAAACCTCAGCCTGAATTGTTAGTTTGGGAAAAGAATAAGCAACTGAATACAAGGTCTTATAATGAGAAGTGTCAGGCAACTAAAACAGGTGGTGCAACTGGCTCTGCCTATAGCTTGACAAATAATGCAATGCAGTAAAATGACCCTGAAATATCATCATTCAAAGCATAAGCACAAGGGGGCAGAGATAACTTTGAGCTGTGAGCTTCAGGACTTAATTTCCTGTTCTTTTGGCATTTACTTTTCCCACCACTAATGCTTGATTTTGCAGATTTGATATATATCTAACTCCCGGTGAGATACCAGAGCTGCAAGTAAGTCCACAATGGTTGAAGTAATACAAATTGTGTAAACTTGCATCAATGTGGAAAAACTCACTGTCAGTATAACCCTGTTATAGCGGGACAGAAGGGCTCCAGATTACTCTTGCTGATACAGTGGCATCCCTTAAACATGTATGCATGATTTTGATCACATGTGACAATAATGGATAAGGCATTTTCTCTACCGGTAGTGATGGTGGAGGAGGAGAATGTTAACCATGGAACACTATTGGGCCCTGATTCTGCAACCACTTACACATGTACTTAACTTTATTCACATGAGTAAACTTGAATCTTGCTGAAGTCAGTAGAACTATTTTTGTGGTTAACTGTAAACAAGTGCATAATTCTGTGCAGGTTTAAAATATTGCCTTGTAAAATAATGCCAGTGAAATATGTTTTGTGACTACTAACCAATAGATAGGGCAGAGTTTTCATGGCTCTGACTTGATTTTGTTTTCTAATTACTGAATTCTTTGTGTTAGAGCTGTGACTATGTAAGAAGCCAGTGCTTAGTATTATAACTAAGGCTGTCGATTAATCAGTCATCTCATGTGATTAACAAAAAAAAAATTAAATTGCAATTAAAAATGTATTGTGATTAATTGCAGTTTTAATTACACTGTTAAACAATAAAATACCAATTAAAATTTATTAAATATTTTGGATGTTTTTCTGCCTTTTCAAATATATTGATTTCAATTGCAACACAGAATACAAAGTGTACAGTATTCACTTTATATTATTTTTATTACAAATATTTGCACTGTTAAAACGATAAACAAAAGAAATAGTATTTATCAATTCATTTCATATAAGTACCATAGTGCGACCTCTTTATGTAGGATTCTATGTTACACAACTGCATTTAAAATCAAAACTGTGTACAACTTTAGAGCCTATAAGTCCACTCAGTCCTACTTCTTGTTCAGCCAATCACTAAGAGAAACAAGTTTGTTTACACTTACGGGAGATAATGCGGCCTGCTTCTTATTTACAATGTCACCTGAAAGTGAAAACAGATGTTCGCAAGGCACTTTTGTAGCTGTTATTGCAAAGTGTTTACATGCCAGATATGCTAAATATTCATTTGCCTCTTCATGCTTTGGCCACCATTCTAGAGGACATGCTTCCACATTGATGACGCTTGTTAAAAAAAAAATGCATTAATTATATTTCTGACTGAACTCCTTGAGGGAGAACTGTATGTCTCCTGTTCTGTTTTTCCTGCAGTCTGCCATATATTTCATGTTATAGCAGTCTCAGAGGATGACTCAGCATGTTATTCATTTTAAGAACACTTTTACTGTAGATTTGACAAAATTTAAAGAAGGTCCAGTGTGAGATTTCTAAAGATAGTTACAGCACTAGACCCAAGATTTAAGAATATGAAGTGCCTTCCAAAATCTGATCAGGATGGGGTGTGGAGCATGTTTTAAGAAGTCTTAAAAGAGCAACACACTGATGCGGAAACTACAAACTACCAAAAAAGAAAATCAGCATTCTGCTGGTGGCATCTAACTCAGATGATGAAAATGAACACGTGTTGGTCTGCAATTCTTTGGATCATTATCGAGGAGAACCCATCATCAGCGTGGACTCGTCCTCTGGAACGGTGGTTGAAGCATGATGGGACATATGACTCTTCAGTGTATCTGGTACATAGATATCTTGCAAAACCAGCTACAACAGTGTCATGCAAATGCCTGTTCTCACTTTCAGGTGACCTTGGAAACAAGAATTAGGCATTATTTCCTGCAAATGTAAACAAACCTGTTTGAGCAATTGGCTGAACAAGAAGTAGGACTGAGTGGACTTGTAGGCGCTAAAGTTTTACATTGTTTTCTTTTTGAATGCAGTTATTTTTTGTACATAATTCTACATTTATAAGTTCAACTTTCATGATAAAGAGATTGCACTACAGTGCTTGTATTAAGTGAACTGAAAAATACTATTTTATTTTTACAGGGCAAATACTTATAATAAAAAATGAATATAAAGTGAACACTGTACACTTTGTAGTCTGTAATTGAAATCAATGCATTTGAAAATGTGGAAAACATCCACAAATATTTATATAAATAGTATTCTATTATTGTTTAACAGTGTGATTAATCAGGATTTTTTTAATCATGCAATTAATTTTTTTAATTGCTTGACAGCCCTAATTATAACTTATAAATTATGTATATAAAATTCACTCATTTATATGTAGCATATAGTTTTAAACAAAACAAAGCTAACAAGCAAACAAACCCACCCTCCTGTGCACCAGGAGGTAGTGACATTTTTATCTTGGGGGAGCGCCCTGTAACCTCAATATTCCTCATATACATATAATTATGATATTGCATATAAAGCATGCTATGTGTGGTATCATGGGAAAGGTTATGATCTGCTGAAAGCCATTGTTCTATCTAAATATGTGAAAAATTAATGCATATAAAATTATAAGAATTATGTTGTATTGTTTTCACTCAAATATGCTGTGGGTTTGGGAAGTGCCCAGATACTAGCTCTCCAGAGACAATTACAAGGGAAGAGGTAACCTATGCCTGGGTGGGTGCTGAACAGGTGTCACCAGCCATTGTCCAGCAGAGGAGTTATAATTCAATGACTCACTCCCAGGAGATACATCTGGGGTATTGCTTCACCTTGTGACTCAGCAATGCCAACCAGACATACCTGGACTTGTGTTCTCCAAGCACGTGGATTATAGGTATAAAACAGGGCACAGGGAGCCCATGCTTGGCTTTTTCTCCCTCCCCCACCTATGCTGCAAGCAACAAGGATTCTCAGAAGACTGAAGACTCCAACAGGAGTCTGGCCCAAGTTTCAAGATTGAAATCTGTGTACTACGAACTGCAATATCCAGTGGGAGTAAGAAAAAAACTGCTGAATCTAGATGTTGCACAGTATAATAGGTTGATAGTTTATATTTTATTTTACTTATATTTTATTGTGGTAACTAACTCTGACTTTTTGCCTATCACTTATAATCACTTACAATCTATCTTTTATAGTCAATACATTTGTTTTATTGTTTATCTTTACCCGTGACTTTGCCTGAAGTGTTTGGTAAATTTTCTCAGGTTTACAAAGACTGGTGAATATCCACTTTCCATTGATGAAGTGGTGAACCAATTAATAAACTTACACTGCTTGTCTTGAGCAGTGCAAGATGGTATATCACTGAGGTACAAAGCTGGGGGGTGGTTGGCTGGTGGCTCTCTCTATATGATTCATGAGTGGCTCTGGGAGCACTCATGCAATCTAGCTGAGGGTGAGGCTCCACATGTGGTTGTGCTCAGTGATCACATTGCCTGAAGGGCTTCCTGCTTGTCACTAGTGTAGTGCTTCCTCTCCACCCAGTTACCTTCTTTAATGCCAATCTGCTTACAGGTTTTGATGGACAGGTGTGGGTTCTTCTGGATCCCACCACCCACTCATAGACTCATAGACTCATAGGTCAGAAGGGACCAATATGATCATCTAGTCTGACCTCCTGCACAAGGCAGGCCACAAAACCCTTCCCATACACATTTATAACAACCCCGAACCCATGACTGAGTTATTGAAATCCTCAAAATTGAAATCTGAAGACCTCAAGCTGCAGGGAATCCACCAGCAAGCGACCCATGCCCCATGCTGCAGTGGAAGGCGAAAAACCTCCAGGGCCTCTGCCAATCCGCCCTGGAGGAAAATTCCTTCCCGACCCCAAATATGGCGATCAGCTAAACCCTGAGCATGTGGGCAAGACTCACCAGCCAGCACTCAAGAAAGAATTCTCTGCAGTAACTCAGTTCCCATCCCAGTAACTCAGTTCCCATCCCAGTTCCCATCCCACTCAGCAGGGTCTGTCTTCTTTATTTTTTCCTATGAATTTATTTGGCGGTGCCTCGACCCCACTCACTCCTTCCTGGCAGGGTCACCAGGGCAGTTTGGGAGGAAAATTCTAACCACAGGGTAATCCCCACTTACTTGCCAGATAGTTGGAGACATCCAAGAAATAACACAAACACATACAATATATTCAACACAATAATTATATTAAACAGGAGACAAGTATAACAGGGTAAAACACTAATGTTAGGTTCATTGGTGCCCACGCTGCTAATACCTGTGACTTCCCCCAGTCACGTGACTTGATGTACCAAATGGAAGACTAGTGTCCCATTGGTACGCATACTTTGTTGGGGCCCTTTATGACTTAATTCTTCTCTGCAGTGGTTTAGCAGTGTGGCTGACGGGGTTCAGTGCAGCCCAAAGGACTCACAAGGGGGAAAAGAGGATAAATCCCTCCACAGGTTTAATATGCATCAGATTATAAAATCCCCAAACCCTTACTCCCTGGCTTGAGGACACAGTTCAGGGAGTAGGGGATCCCAAAACAAATTCCCTAACTGACTAATTAAAAGATGGTGCACTCACAAACTCCATGAATGATCCTCAGGTTCAGAGATGACTCTGGACTCAGGGCCGGCGCTTCCATTTAGGCGGCCTAGGCAATTGCCTAGGGCACCAGGATTATTGGGGGGTGGCATTTTGATGGGGGGGGGGGGCGGCAGGCGGCTCTGGTAGACCTGCCGCAGTTGTGCCTGCAGAGGGTCCCCATGTCCCACGGCTCCAGTGGAGCTGCCGCAGGCATTCCCGCGGAGAGGGTCCGCTGCTCCCACGGCTCCGGTGGAACCTCCTGCAGGCACGACTGTGGCAGGTCCACCGGAGCCACGGGACCAGCGATCGGGGCGGTGAAATGGCCGTGCGCCTAGGGCACTAAAAACACTAGTGCCGGTCCTGTCTGGACTCCTCAGTCACTGCAGAGGGGCTGATCTCTCCTAGCACGGATCCTCTTCAGGCAGGAATCAGGCTGCTTTGGTCCCAGGATTTCCCCTCACCACCAAGGGGTGCAGGGCTCAAAGTGCAGATTACACAACTGTACTAAAATCCAAACTGTAGTCTCCTAGCCCAGCATCCAGACACAGACAGCAGCCCTGAACTAGCAGGCAGAGCAGAGCTGACTGTGTGGTGACTGGTCTCACCTAGGAGCTGGAGGGCTAACTTAGCCTGGTGGGGGAGTTTCCCAGCAAAACTCTACAAACTGGGAATCATCATTGGAGAGGGAAAAGCCCAGCTGAGGGATCTTGCATTCAGGTCCCTAGAGGCCAGTTCTCAATGGAAACCCTACATGCAGGCCTGAGACTTACTAGCTCTCCACACAGTCCGTCCTGCCCTTCCCCTGGTTGGCTCCAGACTCACTCAAGAATGGCTTCTCCCCTTTCCTGAACTCCTTGGGAGGGGCATCTCACTTCCTATTGATTGCCGGGCAGACTCTGATTTTGCCTTAGCTCCCCCTCCATACCAGGGACAGTGTGCCTCCCCCTGAGCTGGCAGTGGGCAGAGCCCCAGGAATCTAGGTAATCTCCTTGGGGTTACATTAGGAAAGCAGTGCGAGAGACAGCCCAGGCTGGACAGTTAAGCAGGCACAGTGATCCTACAGTCTCAAGCTGCACGCCGGGGATCCCATCACAATGATATGCATTAACATTCTGCCAACTGGTTAGTAAGTAAAGTTGATACACTTTGGGTTAAAAACATTTCCTGCTGACGAGGGTAGGCCACTTACATACATACTCCAGCTTCTAAAACTAACTCATTTTGAAGCTGCTGCAATGCTATTGGGGAGCTGGCAAGAACATTTCTCTGGGAACAGGCTCATCATTATTTAATTGGGATGGCTTATGAGTGAGTCATTATGGGAGCTGGTTATTATATTTCTTATTGGGCACACATTTAATTTTACTTCAATGTCACAAGCTGCACTGCTTGCAAAGTTGTGTCTCTTTGACCTTTGATGCAAAGTGAAGCAGTTATAAATAGAAAATAGTTTTGAAGGTAATATTTTACAGAACTATTGTTTGGGGAAAATTGCTATTTTTTTCTATGTGAGGCTTGTTTAATTCTGTTATATCCCTATTGGTTAGTAATACCTGATATATCTAATTTAATTATTGCAGTTTGCAGTGATTTGTGTTATTTAAAAAAATCTGTAGCCAATTCTGCATTCCTTGCAAACTCAAACTCCCACTGAGTTCCATCAGTATTTTGGATGTTTAATTAATGCAGAACAGGGCCCTCTGGTTTTGTGAGTGTGGTTTGTACTACTACATAACAATACACCCTGTCTTCTTTGTACATCAGCTGTTGGCAACTTTCCTCAGATGGGCAACTTGCTCAAGTACCTTGCCCTGCACCTGGGACCATTCAGATGCTCCTTCACAACAGCTCAACAGTACTCGATATTGTTTTGGTGAGGAATGAGGAGTATTTTGAGGACACTGTCCCCTGTGAACCTGCCATCTTTTCATAGACATATGGTCAGGTGTTAATGTACTTCAGAGCTATATTAGCTCCCTGTGAGAGCTAGCTCCCATGTACACCCAATCAGTGGCAGCATTGCTCTGGCAAGAACCACATTGTCAGAAGAGAGCAGAGCCCTCAGAGATACAGCCATCTTTGAGGCCAGCTTTTGCCTTCACAGAGGTAAGTAGTGCCTTTTGCACAGCTTCTCTGAATCTGTGAGTTAGAGGGCCTTGCTCCCTTCAAAATCTGAAGGACCTCAAACCTCTCTGCCCAAACAGGAGGCTTTCCAAAAGAACTTCATAGAATATTTCTACTGTTCTGGCCTTTTCTTGTAAGAGTCTCCTCAGGAAATGGAGAGCACTGTGCTGATAACATTTCCCTATTTGGAGAAGCTGCACTATTTTAAAGTTAAAAAACAAGGCCATTTTTTTTTTATTGGGCACCAACATTATTTGTTTGAAGCAGCATTTGTTAATTAGGAATGGTTTATGGGTTTTTTTTTGTTTGTTTGTTTGTTTGGTTTTTTTGCAATGACAACTTAGTTTATTAAAAATTTAATATAGTTCTTTGTTGCATCTTGTGCTATTCTGTTTTTTGTGGAAGCTGCATTGCTTAAAGCATTGGGGAAGATGCCTTCCTAAACTGTCTAGCTCCTGGATTTATTTTTTTGCTGTCATCAACTTAGGAGGCAAAGTTCTTAAGCTTTGCTCTGACTTTTGCCCTCTGACTGATATGATTGTCAGATTTAAAATTTGTTTCTGTAAAGGCTTGTAATGCTTCTGGCTTTCAACCTGTGGTTTGAGTAGAATTCATATGTTATATGGTTACCTTATTTTCAGAAATATATTTTTCCCCAATGGTGCATTGGAGTAATGTACTAAAGGTGAAATCCTGACCCTACTAAAGTCAATAAGACTTTGCAATTGATTTCAGTGTTGATCTGTGGAGTTGTATTTTAACTGAAATGTTTTTTTCTCTAGTCATTTTAAGATACTGCTATAAGTCTGGTTTCTCTGTGGGGTTAGTATGAAAGGATTCTGTGTTTCACAGGCTGTGATGGTCTATTCCCCTGGGTTTACTCCTTTACAGGACTATGATGGCTTTGTACTTTGTTCAAAAATTTTCTGAGGTTTCATTTGAAAACTCATAATTTGCTGACAATTATTGTCCTGGTAAAATATGTGTAGCAACACTATATGTCAGCGGTGGGCAACCTGAGGCCCACTATGAGTAAAGTTGTAAGATTCTACTGTATAGTATTATCAAAATATGTTCCAAATGGGGGAGTGGCCACAAACCAGTTCTCCAGAGACAGAAGGCAAGCTGACAACTCAGCCAGGTGCCAACAACATCAAATGGATCATCACATGGATAAGTAGCCAGTTTTTGGCAGGAAAGAAGGTTAGAGTGGAAAAGGTAAAACTTGACCAAGAAACAGTTCCCATTCTCACAGACTTCCTGTCTCCTGAACCTAGCTGGAGATGCTGCTTGAGGAAGAGAGAGAATTATAAGAAGGGAGAGCAGATGCTCCAAATTATTCCTCCCTTTCTCTCTGCCCACAGCATCAACACCCAAAGAACAAAGGAAGTGGCTTTTGTTTGGGAGTGGGATCCTGATTGAAAGAGTTCAACCAGTAAAACTAGTAGAGCATGTGATGAGAGAGATCTTTGCTTTAAATTCACTTTAAGTTGTTAAGTCAATTTTGACTTTTATGCTTTATCACTTAAAATCTATCTATTTTTAGTTAATAAACTTGTCTAATTATTTCATCTAAACCAGTGTGTTTGGACTGAAGTGTTTGGGGAACTCCACCTTGGATAACAGGATTTGTGTGTATCATTTTTTATTAATAAAATGACAGACTTTATATGAGCTTGTATCATCCAGGAGAGAGCTGGGCAGCAGAAGACATGCATTTCTGGGGAAGGTCCGAGACTGGGAATTTGTTGGTGTTATTCTGTAGTGTAATTCAAGAATGACTGGTATCAGCACTCTCACACTATAACTAGGAGTAACTTACATGCTGGAGGCTGTGTGTGAGAAGACCAGGAGTGGTTGTCCTCGCAGCAGAGCGGTGTGAAAGGCACTCCAGATTAGAAAACTGAAGGAGGACAGCTATTCTTCAGTCCAGATTGTACCCTGGGTATGTCACAGAGGGGGAACTTGGTGACCACCTTCTAGTTCGCATAACAAACCCTCTATACTGCCTTCACAGAGGTATCATTAATGCTCCACATGGAGCAGTCTAGCAGCCAGAAGTTCACCTCCAGCTAACTTACTAAGTTTGACTATTTTGAGTAACTTAATTGTTTTATAATCATATGTTCTTCTTTTTATAAAATATTTTATGTTTCCAGTTGACCACTATGATAGACCAACAGAAACAACTTACTGACTAGCGAGTTTCATTGTTCTTCACATAGATATCAATACCAAGATTTTCAAAAAATAACATCCTAAAGTTTGGCTCCTAAAGCCATATTTTGGCAGTTAATTTCCATTCAGTGAAAAGTACAAGGGCTCAGCACTTTAGAAAATCAGATCACCTTTATTTAGGTATTAAACCATTGATTTAGAAGTATGATCTGAAAAACTTCACCTTAGTGCTGTCAAACGTGTAAGAAAAACACACTGTAAAATATACTTTCTCTGATCTTTGTTACAGTAAATCATTGGTGGTTGTAACAATAGTCAGTAAAAAATATTTAGACAGAATGACATTAAGTTGACATAAATCCTTGACTATGAAGGGTGAGCACTTCACCCATGCTCTGGCCCCTTTATCTTTTGTAAAAGAGACAGAGTAGTGTAAGAGAGCCCTAACCCCCCTGATCTGGCCTGGGAAAGGATTCTCTCAGCACGATCACTTAAGAAAACAGTTGTAAGGTTGCCTTCTGAGAACTGTAAAAGCAGCAGAGAATCCTGTGGCACCTTATAGACTAACAGATGTTTCGGATCATGAGCTTTCGTGGGTGAATACCCACTTCGTCAGATGAATGTAGTGGAAATTTCCAGGGGCAGGTATATATATGCTAGCAAGCAAGCTAGAGATAACGAGGTTAGTTCAATCAGGGAGGATGAGGCCCTGTTCTAGCAGTTGAGGTGTGAAAACCAAGGGAGGAGAAACTGGTTCTGTAGTTGGCAAGCCATTCACAGTCTTTGTTCAACCCTGAGCTCATGGTGTCAAATTTGCAGATGAATTGAAGCTCAGCAGTTTCTCTTTGAAGTCTGAGAACTGCTTTGCAAGCCTTTGTGTAGGGCATGTATCAAGGGTAGGCATGCTGTGTTTCTAGATGTGCTGTGGTCTGTAGGGCCACCTCAGGAAGCTGCTATAATTTAAAGACATCTTAGACCAGCACCCCACACAGCAGTAGTTGCAAGTTCTGTACTGCAGCTCTTAGCAGCCCAGCACAAAGTCCTACATCATAGCTTGTCACAGCTTGTTCACGTTCTTGTTGTATGGTTTTTGGTCTCCGGTTAAATTTTTTATAATATGTATAAAAACACTTCTAAAGAACTTAATTTATACTGTATTGCTAAAGTCTGTGTGGCATGAGGTACATCTTTGTCCTGAAAATAAGTGCTTTCTTGTGTAATTTGTTGGATCATTATAACCTAATGCAGATAACTTTAAGTTCTTTTCCTATGGCATATGGAGTTGCAAAAAATGCAGGTTATTCTATGTTAAAAGATGCAGCTATGATGACTGAAATTATGTAACTCTAAATCAGTGTAGGGGTAATTGAATATCGCTTTAAAAAAATCCAGCAAATAAATGTCATTTATAACATGAAGTAAGTGATTACATACTTGCAACTAGAAGGGAAAAAATATCCTTCTAGTTAAACTAAGTTTTAAAAATGTAGACCATAAGAAACTGCACACTCAATGCACAAAGTGAGAGAAACATACTAAAAATGAAAAGGAAAGTATTCTATTTGAGCTTTGAAATAGGGCATGAGCAAATCAAGTTCTTAACCTATTGAAGTAGATAGTTATTTATGTACGTGGAGCTTGACAATATCAGACTGCCAAGCTGTATTAAGCAGTCTGTCTCTGCTCAGTGAACATCTAAACACTTTATGTGGTAAAAGACATGAGTTTCTTAAGATGCACCAGCTGCAACCATAGAAATCTGACAAAAGTAACCAGATTTACTGAATGGAGGGGGATGTTCTCCTGATCAGTACACTTTATTGAGCTGCCTCAAGGCAGTTTTTGCCATGAGTTCTGGAATGGAAGGTGTCAGATTTTTGTTCTCCAGCTAAATTAACAGTGCTACCTACACACAGATTATGTCCATTCCAATATCTACAGCTTCTGCAGAGGACTCTGGTTTTATAGCATGAGGTTTCGTTAAGTCATTGACTTAGAATGTACAAATGAAATGTTAGACCTTTTTGACCTTTATTTAATAGCAGGTTTTGGTGTTACTAGGGCTTTGGGATTTTTCTTTCTGGAATTGAATAGTGAAACGTGAAGAGGGGAGGGGGACAAGAAGCAGGAAAAAGTGAGCTTCCACCTATACAATCTGCTGATTTGTTCATTTTTAAAGGAAAATTAGTGTACCTCTCAAAAAGGTGACATTTCTAACTACTGGTAACAGACACCAATATCTACAGAAATCATTGTAAAGGCTGTAAAATGGGAAATATGCTAATGCATTTGTTATAGGATTATGAACTGAACATACTTTAATGTTGTCCACCTGAAAGACATTATTTAATCTTTAATTCTGCTTTACTGCAACTGACCTTTTTAAAAGGACAGCTATAAATACAACGTCCCCTTTCCCCTGTGCTTGGAAGACTAATTTTTTGTTCATAATGAGGAATCTAAATGTTTTATTATAGTATTAAGACATTACACTGTTAGTTTGTTAATATGTAACTTGTGTACTGTGAGTAGGACTGGGTGAATAACAATGTATTCATTAAAAGCTAGATAGTCCCTTTATGATCTGTCCTGAGTAAGGGGCATTACGCAGTTCTGCTGTTCCACAAGTACTACAGAAAAGCAGATTGTGACCTATAAGCAAACAATCAGCATCTTCTTTCCCCTGCACATGTTCCAGTGAGTAAATATACCACACCATGACTATACCCAGTTCCATATGTGTCTCCCAGCATGCCAACACAGTTATGTTGGGCAGCATATGAGACACAATGCTACTGTCCTGTCCTCACTCTGTTCTGCCCACCTGCTTGGTGTAGATAAAATAGTGGACCAACATCAACTTTTATGCTACAAATCATATTAAGGATAGAGCACACACAAGGGTGTGTTTTACACTTGCATACAGGTGTTTGGGGCTAATGGCTATCTAGTATGTTTGCTAACCCAGTCTGTGTTCAGAATCTTTGGGACAAGGGTTTGCTTTTCCTGAAAATATTTCCCATACACATGTTTTGCATGATAGTTTTTCAGAGGAGCACTTTTCTAGTGCAAATGCAGGCATTTGATCTTATTGGCAATCTGGTATTGTTTCATTTGTTTAGTGGGAATGTGACAAGAGAAAATTGAACACAAAATCTGCCAATAAATTCGGCTTGCTTCCTTATTAGCATTCTCTATTCCTCACTCAGGAAGAAACCCAACCGTGTTTAAAGTCTATGTAGGCCAAGCACATTTCTTCTTTTAAAAAATGGAAAGCTCACCTTAATGAAGCCAACAGAAAGGAGCATTTTCTATAGCAAGTTCGATATTAGGAGATTTTACAATAGATCAGAAACAGGAAGTCTACAGAAGAATCTGTAGACGTGCTACGTTACCAGAGAGTAGAAGGAGATGTTAAGGTGATAAGCACATTGTAGAACATCTGCCTTTACCCTTTTCAATTAATAAAAGTAAGTAGTCAAATGTATGTTGGACCAAATTAGTATTGATATGGCTTGGATTAAATCTTGTTGAAGTTGGTGCGTTTTACATGTGCCTTTCATTCAAGATAAATGTAAAGAACCCATTAAGCTCTTTATATGTAACCACATAGCTGAAATGATAGCTGTGTAATCCAAAGCATGGGAACATAACTAGGCTGGAGTAGAAGATGAACAGCGTGACTGAAAAAGAGGTTTCTGGGGGACTCAGGTAGCAAAGTCAGGGATTAAGGCTTTGATTATATTGAGGCTGCTTTTGGGTGTCTGGGAACAGGGCTGGCTCCAGGGTTTTTGCCGCCCCAAGCAGCAAAAAGAGAGAGGGCAGAGAAAAGCCACGATCTGCAGTTCTGCTGCTGCTGCTTCAGTCTACAGCAGCAATTTGGTGGCTGGTCCTTCACTCCAAGAGGGAGTGAGAGACCCGACACCGAAGACCCAGACGTGCTGCCGCTCACCATTGGCCGCCCCAAGCAGCTGCTTGCTGGGCTGGTGCCTGGAGCCGACCCTGTCTGGGAAACAGCAAAAAGACCAGAGAAGCTGGGAGAGAAGGAGGGAAGGAAGTGCTAAATATAGTAACGGAAGCACTGGGAGGGTGGCCCTGGCAGAAAGCTGGGAGAGCTCTTAGGCTGAGTGCTGCCTAAAAGAGGCTTGGATCTGTGAGCAAAGAAACTCCTGTTTGACTCCTACTGTCTTCAAGAAAACAAGAGTTTGTATATTCTTAGTAATAAAGATTTCACTAAAGATACCTGACTGCATCAATTTCTCACAATGGAAACAATCCTCAGAGCCCTGAACATTGGCTAATTGCATGAGTTTAAAAAGGGGGCAACAAGTAACTTGACTAAGCTTTATTATATAAGGAGATATATGTCTGACTTTTGAAGGACTTTAAGAATGAGGTGGTTGAGCCACAAATAAAAAATATTCAATGTCTCATTGAAAGCAGCTGCTGAACTGGAGAACTGGAAGTTAACAAATGTGTCAATCTTAAAAAATCCTAGCAATGATCCTGAAAATTATGCAAATGAGCCATATTACAGTACCAAGTAATTTGGCTGAAACAGTAAATTTAAAGAGACTGATAATACAGTGGGGGTGAAATCCCGCCCCACTCAAATCAATTGCAAAACTCCCATTGACTTCAATGGGGCAAGATTCTGATGAGATGCTAGTGACTAACCAGCATCCTTGTTAATCTACTAGAATTTCTTGAGTATTTCAACAAAATAGTGAATAAGGGAGACAGCTGATGTAGTAGAGTTGAACTTTCACATGAAAAAGTCTCTCACAAGAGGCTTTCAAGGTTACTAAAGAGTCACAGGATCAGGAGTAAAGGTTCTGTTGGTAGAAACTGACTAAGTGGCAGAAAAGTTTGGTCAACTTCCATCACTCCAAAAGTTTAACAACGGTGTGCCATAAGGTTCTGTACATTAAGGATCTAGGGCATGTACTAATTTAGATAGAATAAATAGGCTAAAGGAGTTAACATAACATAACCCATTTACTGTCTTACCATAAACAGTGTTAAACAAGGTCTGAGTCTTGCTATACAGACTTCAGCCAGCTTAGCTTGATGGAAAATATACCATTAAAATCCTTTTAACCTTTTATTAAAGGTACAGAAAAGAAGGAAAACCAGTTAAAGCATGTGAAATGTAAAGTATTTAGCAAAGTTATCATGTTAACTATATCCCATGTTCCCTTTTCCTTTAGTTAAGTACAAAAAAAACCAAAACTGTTGTGATATAGTCTTTTAAATAGTATCAAAGATGCTAGCAACTGTCCTTCTGGGGAAAAGAAAAGAATCTAGTTAAGATGGGCTGGAGATGTCATTGCTACTGCTGTCATTAATTTGCAGTCTTAGAAGGAAAAGTCCCCTTGTTTGATAGTCTCTTCAGTGGTATTAAATAAGCTAATAATTGTCATCCAGGTGCTGTTGTGATTCAGCTGGTAGGGGAGGTGATGTTATTTGGAATCTGCTCTCTGACTTGTTCTGATCAGAACACCTCTCAGGATCAGAACAATGCAGGCTTGGGGTCACAGGAGATTGTGGGGCTGGCAGAAATAATGATGAAGCTTTCCCCAGGAACCTAAGTTTGTTTTGTTCTTTCATAATTTTCTTCTGCAGTCTTTCTTTTCGGGACCCAGAAGAGAAGTACTGGGTGGAATACGCCATCTCTTCTTTATTTTGTTCACCAGTTAGGTCTAATATCCGATATAACAACTTTGGCTCATTAACGTCTGGCTCCACATCTGCTGTTTTTGTTTTTAAACCAGTATAATTTCAACACAATCCTTGGATTATATCAACATGACTTTTTTGGTTTACACTGATTCAGCTTTTGTCTGGCTCTCTTGAATTTATAACAGTCAATTTTGTAAACAACTTGACCTATTTTTCATGGTTATTGTAAGGTTTTATGACCCTTTCACATGCTTTTTATATTTATGCTCACAATAGGGGTACACTTTGTGGGCCCATTAGTCACAACAGACCTAGGAGCTAGGTGAGCAGTAAGGAGGCAAAACTGGCAGATAGAACACATTTAATTAGGTTAGTAAACTGGAGAAAAGACTGAGGAACTTCAGATGAATCTAACAAAGCAAGGTAAATCGAGGAGGGTATTGCATTACACTACACAGTAAGGAATTTTGATCCTTTAAGTAATTTCACTCTAACTAGTGGTGAAGGCACCTCATCAGGTGGTCATGCCAGTTTCTAACCTTTGTAAGCAATCTGGTTACCCCAAATCTATGCTAAAAATAATTTCATACCACTCTTTTTTTCAGTGGGTAGTCATAACATTCAATCAAGGACATATAATTTGGTTATGTTCTTACTCTGCAGAACAAACAAATGGGAACAAAAATATTAGTTATTCAGAACCATGTAGATGGGTGCTGTAAGGAAATGCTAAACACTTGTGAATTTTGTCCATTGAATTTCTGCTAATTTACACATGAATTGGACCAGGAGAGAGACTGAAGGTAATGTGCCCATGCTGAAATAATGGTTTAGAATATTGACATGACATTTGCTGTGGAATAGGATGGGTTTCAGAGTGTTATAATTTTGTCATGTGGCTCTCATAATTTGTAGATTTGGGGCTTTTTTGCAAGTGAGCAAGTAAATCAGTTCATTATTGCAGGGATCATTCCCTAGGGGGAATTTAACTGCATGCACACAAATTGCAGAAAGTAAAAACTGGGATAGGTTGAGGAATAGGGTAGTGGGTATCTGGTTTAGAGGGGCTACTATATCAGTTAGCTTTGCTTAAGTTATATTATTGCCCACAATTCTCAGTAAGCACTGTAAGGGGTACTATTATGGCACAGGTGGCTGAGAGAACTGGGGGAGAGCTATTGTCTAGGAATATGAAAAAATAAATGGATCAAGAGAGAGGGGTTTTTTAAGTAATAATGGTGGGCTTTATTCTTCGCTTTTTGAAGTAAACAGTAAAATTCCCATTGATTTTAATCAGATCTGGGTTGCATCCCAAAGCACTAGCTGGTTGGAAAGCTGAATTTCTATTCTGCAAGAAACTCTGACATTCTGATTTATGTCTTCATTCCAAATAGGAAAAAAAAATCCAAAAATGAACAATTCTGACAATATTTTGAGGGGTGCAAATCAAAGTTTGGTTTAATAGTCGTGAATCCTTGTGGTTTAATGTCAGAATATTATAATATACATTTTAATATATTTGAACAAAATGGGCAGGTGTATGCTCTGGATTTCATTGGGTAGTGTTTAGTTTCTGCATTGTGACTTGGGCTGTTGGGTGTGAACCAGAAGTTCAGATGGAAAACACACTAGAGGGGGTAGCTCTGGCAAGTATTCAGAGATTACAAGGTGTTCCCTGCTCTTCTCCCAAGCAGTCTTGTCCTCGGTCCTCTCCTGCTCCTTTTTCAGGCATATACCCTTGAGCAGCTTGTGAACAATGTTCTAGCCCACGTGCACTCATGGGAACAGGAGGAGCTTTTTGCACAACCACACACTGATTGGCCAGAAGCTGGCTCCTAGTGAGTGGTGTTCTAATTTGCTACTTATTTGAATGACTTTCAGTATTTGGGGAACGCATATCCTGCTCAACAGAACTGGTGTCTCTGCCTGTGCATGGTGCATGCTACAAGTACTGATACCAGTTAGAGCTAGTCAAAACCTCTGGTTTCACAGCAAAAATAAATTTTGTAAGAACGTCTGAAATTGAAATTTAACTCTTTTTTCCGCAAATGTCACAGTGAAAAGATTCAGTTGCTGATTCAGTTACATAAATTCTGAAAGAATAAAAAACTAGAAACATCCAAAATTATTTTTTTTAATTCAAGTATAGATCACGCACACTTTGTGTACCACTTTTCAACAGTCATAACTTGGGTAAAATCCAATCCAATTTTTCAGGTTAAAACTGCATGAGAAGTGTATCAGTGCCAATTTTTCAGGGGTTTTAGACTCGTTCCAAAAAAGTTGCATGTATTTCTTTTCCAATGGTGAGGAAAACATTCTACATTCACTTTCCTTGTGTTCAAAACTGGCTGGTTGCATTTAATTAAAAAACATTGTTTAATGGAGACTAAACACAGGAAAATTCAGCAAGAAAGATGAAAGTTTCAGAATACTGAATGTCTGAGAATAGTGGGTAAGGTCCAATCAGTGCTCACTGAAGTCAGTGAGAGACTTTCCACTGTATATTCCCCTTGAATCAGGTGCTTAATATAAACCATTATGCAAGCTTCAATATAGAAGGCCATGACCACCACTGGCTATAGAAATAAGAAACACATTGCCAGATAATAGTTTCCTATTTTTAATGAAGCCTTGCTAGTTTATAGATGTAGTTGGGCTTCAAATGAAGAGTATTTTGAGTGCTTCAATTGCTTGTTTTGAATAATATGGGCTGCCCTATAGCATAACTGATTTTTCTGAACTAAATTCTGGTTCTTCCCTCACTGAGGGATTCCTATTAGGGGAGAATCCAATAGTGTTATGCTATATCAGCGTGAAATTTCTGTCATAAACAGCAGTAGCCAGGTAGGTTGTCTATTTGGTACTAGCCTATTTCTAAAATTCAAACATTATTTGGAAAGTAACAAGCTTGTATGTGTATTTTGAAAATTTTACTCTGTAGGTCGTCTTCTTAGACTATTCTCTAGGACGAGTAAATGCATCACTAACTAATTATAAAGATTATTTAAACATATAAAAACACTAGGTGTCTCTAGCAGGACCAAAGAGATCTTCTTTACAGTATGTTTCCCATGAATCAGAATGAAACAGAGCTCTGACTGGGAGTGTGGTAAAAAAACGTGTCTGAAATAAAATGTAGTGACATTGTTGTTTGATTAAGAAAAGCAGTTTGAACAACCAGCAAAGTGGACATTATTTAAGTTACCTCTCCCAACAGTTCTAGACCTCTTCATGACTGTCGTATTTCAGAAACAGAGTGGTCTAGGTCAGGTGACTGACTAGTGCATTTGTAAGCTGCCTGCAAACACTAATAGTAATAAAATTGTCCACCTCAGGCAGATAACTCCCTATTACCTGGCAAAGATAGCAAAAGGAATACTTGTTCAGTATTGTACTTTGACATCAAAAATTAGTCCAAGGGATTGTGATTTATTTTTAGCACCTAATGTCATTTACTTAACAGCAACTTTTTTAAACCCATGTTTCTCATAAAAAATGAAATACAGTGGAAATAGTGAAGTAATTTCTTTTCAACAGTGATGAGGCCAATATACATATGTGGGTAGACAGATCTAAGTGGTGGTTTAGATATATCTGGAATTCCAGTTGGCACATTGCAGGGGATTGGAATGTTTCAAGATTTTGTCAAGGTTCATTATATAAATCGGAAAAGATAAAGATGGAAACAAGTTACATCATCTAGACTATCTCACTAACCAGGCAGGATATGCTGTAATCCTGAGTCTGGTTATGAGCATGAACCATTGAATGGGTGTCTTTCATTTGGCTTTAGTAAATGTTGAATAAGGAGCTAAATGTGGATTCCATTGTACTCATCACTGTAGAATCTCAGTAAAACAGTTTCCTGTACAATTATTAAGCCAGATCCTCAACCAGTGTAAATCAGCATAGCTCCACTGGATTCAGTGCAGTCTGTGAATTTGCTTCAGATGAGAGTGTGTGTGTGTGTGTGTGTGTGTGTGTGTGCGTGTGTTTTGTTTTTCCCTAGAAACTATCAGGCTGAATTATTTAACAAACTAAAGAATGTCTGATGTTATTAGAATGGGCAGACTGATTTTGCTGTTGAGATTAATTTAAGTTTAATATCACTTTCTTCCAAGAACATGTTCAGTGTCCACTAAGTGTAACCAGGACCGGGGGTGGGAAACACTGGTGTCTAAATCCTGGCCCAACTGACGTCAGTCGCAAAACATATGACCTTCAAAGCAAGGCAGGGAGGGATTTTACCCTGTAAACTTCTGTCCCACTTGGGCCGGAAAAGGCCCCAAACCGTGTGGTGCCTGTATGTAGCTCCAGTGTAGGATGGGCAAAGCTTTCTATGCCACCCTCACACAAAATCTGGTATGTGTAACTGTCTTGTATCATACCTTTTGCACTGAAGGATACCAGGGTTTTTTTTTAAAAAAGAAATCTTTCTCATCAAATGTTCTCAACGTCACCTCAATATTGGGCTTGGGCGGCATATCTGTAGATATGCTAGAATCAATAGAAGCTGCTTATGTACCTTCTATTATTCAAAGAGTCACAGAGCAAATGATTTAAAAAAAAAAATATCTTTCCAAGTGTTCCCATCTGA
Source organism: Chelonoidis abingdonii (assembly GCF_003597395.2). Lineage (NCBI taxonomy): Eukaryota > Metazoa > Chordata > Testudines > Testudinidae > Chelonoidis > Chelonoidis abingdonii. Next base: position 202,704,773 of record NC_133770.1, read on the forward strand.
AAAAACCACAGAAATAACCAAGATGATTATCTCTGTAGCTTGTTAAGTAGCTTTGAGACTGAATGTATTGTGGTTTTATGTTAACTTAAATAGGCCTTGTAAGGATTATTTATGAAAGTAAAGTAAAAGGACTTGGTATATACTTGCTAATATATTGCCATTTAAATACTTACATATATGGGAATAGAAAAACAACGTGTTGGTGGTATAAATAACTTACTGCTGAACAGGAAGGATAAACTATTGTTATCAGAAGATGTGGGATAGGAGAAGGAAAGTAACTTCTGCAAAATTTGATGTGATAGACTTCCTGTGCTTATATATAGATACTATTTACTGACATTTACCAGGGCAGAAAATGTTTCTAGTAGTTCAGACCATCATCCAGAGTAGGTAAAGACATGTTTTAAAAGGTACAGTTGAAATTAGAATGACTGTAGTTTTGTTTACATAAAAAAACTATACTGTATTTCCAGTACATCCTCAAAACACATATTAAGTTTACTCATCTCTTATAAAGAAACCAGATCATTTAGACATCCAGCAAGTTAACATAAACTGTGATGTGAGTTCCAGCCTTCTGAATGTATCTGGTTAACCTCTGGGACTCAGGATTTTCTGATTTAAAAAAAAAATGTATTCCAGACAGACATTTTTAAACTAAGTGTGGTCTTCCAACATATAACCACAGTACCTTTTGAACCCCCTCACCCCACATCCACCAGGCCCTTTAAAATAATGAATTTTTCTTTGCAAGTCTTCGCTCTCCAAAAAATCTGTCCTTGGAATTAAGTAGCCTTGCCTATTTGTACTCAAGTAATTTAAGAGTATCCTTCTGAGAAGTGCCTTGTCATGAGTTCACGACACACAAATTTTCTTTCCTATTTCTATCTCAGCATTCATGTTTGCCAGAGTCAAATCACTTGATATTTAAGGTCATATATGACTGCTCAAGTGCAGATGTGCTTTTCTGGAGAGAAAACTCTGAGCTTTATGCCCTTACAATCCAGAACATCCATAAAGGGGCAGCCATGGTTTGGCTGCAGGTGCTGAAGTGTGTGGAATAAAGTGAAGCTATTGGCCCCCAAGGAATGTATCTTAGCAAAGGCAGGGCACTATGCTCCAGCACGGCTATGTTCTGGGGTAGAGGATATAGGAATGTTACATACCTCTTGGACAAGCACCACAGAATTTTCTGCCTAGTGTATTCTTTCTCTTCCCTCATTCCCCAGCTCCCACTGCCTCTTCACATTTTATGCTTTTTAAAAGGCATAATGAGCCTGATTTTCATGTTAGCGGAATTACATCAATGAATATCAGCAATAAGCAAGAGGAGAATCTGTCTTAATTCCTCCTTTGATAGTACATGCCCTCCCCTCTTCTGCTCCAGTGTGGCTCAGTCTCTGCATAATTAGAATGAAGCCCTTTTAAGTCTGTTCAGACAATTCTTTACTCCTATCCACCCAGCTGCTTTGTACTGCACATTCAGTTTTAATTCTCTCTGCAGTGCTCACGTTGGTATCCGTGGGAATTCTGCCGGTGGGCAGTGTGCAGAATATGAGGTCTGTTATGCAGATCAGAGAAAAAATTGTAATTACTGATGGTGTTAATTAAAATTTTGCACCTGCGCTCTCATGGGTATAGTCCGCAGCATGCTTAGGGCTTTACCTGTACAATTTATTTAACTGTTACTGAATTTCATAGCTGAACCACTCACATCATTTTGAGACCTGTTGGGTTACACTTCAGCAACTTTATGCCTCCCACTGGCAAAGAGATCTGAAACCTAGAGAATTCTTCTGTCATAGAACCATAAAAATGTAGGGCTGGAAAGGACATCAAGAAGTCATGAAGTTCAGCCCCTTGTGCTGAAGCAAGCCAGGTAAATTTAGACCATCCCTGGCAGGTGTTTGTTTAAACTGTTTTTAATCTCCAATAATGAGGATTTCACTATAATTCAAAAGTCATCCCCCCCCGCCCATATCTAACCTAAATCTTCATTGCTGCAGATTAAGCCCATTACTACTTGTCCTACCTTCAATGGAGAAGGAAAACAATGGATCATGATCCTCTTTATATCAGCCCTTAACACATTTGAAGGTTGTTGTCCATGTTTTCCCTCCCCCATCTTCTTTTCTCAGGACTAAACAAGTCCAGTTTTTTAAATCTTTTCTCATAGGTCAAGTTGTCTAAAGTTCATCACTTTTGTTGGTCTTCTCTAGACTCTTTCTCCAGTTTGTCCAGCTCTTTCTTGAAGTGTGGCTATGACCTCACTGGTATAGCTCTGTGGGGCTGCTGTAACTTACAGCTGAAGTTAGCTGGGAACATGTTTTCCCATCCTATGTGAATTTTTGAGATTTTTGAAGAATTGTCTCATCCTGAATTGTGACAAAAAAGTCAGTATCTCAAAAATTGTTGTGAACTGACAATCCAAAAAATCCCAACCTTTTTGATTCAGGAGACGTGGAAAAACTGCATCATTCCTTCAAACAGTTTTGGTTTCAATAAAATGACATTTTCAGATAGGTAAGTAGATCTGGTTGGGGGAAAAAAAATTCCCAACCAGATCTACTTACCTACCTTCCCAGGGCCACCAGTGGCCCAACTGCTTTAGCCTTCATACCACTTCCGTAATTGTGCATGTATGTTCTCTTTACAGAAAATGTATTTGCTCTACGATGATTTTGACAGCTTACCTTTACCACATTAAGGGGAAGCAAAAATCATCTTTAAAAAAAAAAAAAGTATCAACTTCAAAATTCTTTTTTTTCCCCCCTAAACTTAATCATTCTTGTTGATCTCAGATTCTAGCCAGACATTTTCATTGGAGTGTGCTAAAGGCAATGTTCACTTAATTCCAATCTTGTATAACTCTCAACATGCAGTTATAGCATTATAAATCCACCCTAGAGATTGAACATTGGCATATTATTTACAAAAAATCCATTAGCAAGCATTTCAATTGATTTTAGCTTGCCCCTGTGAACTTTGTTTTTAGCCTGCACTTTAGTCTCCTGAGCTGACAAAGAAGGAATGCTATTTCTTAGACTCTGGAAATTGGAAGTCCTTTTACAAGTAAATTCAATGTTTTTTTTTTTAATTGAAATGTGCATTCTCAGTGATTGCATATTCCTTTTTTCATATTGTGACAATACAAAAACTGTGCAATTCCATTTATCCAAAGAGGAATAGGGGTAAGGACCCTCAAAGCCTTCAGATACAGAGTTTCAGTTGGATAGGAGAAGCTAGCTAACTTTTTAGGGACCTAGTCCTAACTCTAGTGCGGAAAAGAAGCTGTAAACCAACTGAAATGGAGGAATATGGAATCAGACTACAAGTCTCCTACCAAGAATGTGATGAAGCACCAGCTAATTTTGTGTGATTTGTGCATCCTCTTAAGTCCCTCTTCCCCTGCTTCTGTTCTCAATATATCATTAAAATAGCAGAAACCCCCCTTTAGCCCTTGAAGCACCTGAACTTGTCTATGAAACACTCCAGGTGTCCTGAATATACTATAAAGGGTAGCATTTCATACCTAGGCAACCGTAGTTTGTGTTAAAGGAATTCTTCTGAATCTAGCTCTTCATACGTGTAAAGCACCTAGTGAAATGAAGCTTCAACCTTAGTGAGTCTTGTTCAGTAAACTGGAAACTTCCATATTTCTGCAAGTGACCACTGTGGTGTTGAATAATTGGTCTGGGCCTTTTATTTAAAAGAGATCCTCTTTATTCAGTGGTCAGTTCCAACTGCCTCTGTATACCAGAAAACGGGCTTCTGCAGGGCCCCCCACAGCAGAATTGTTACTTGGAAAGCTAAAACATCTAAAGGGACAATTCCCCATACCACAGACACTTTATTTTAAACCAGAAGACACCCCCGCCACACTTCTTTATTGATTCACTGTCTGAGCTCTTTGTTTCAGATTCTATAGTCAGAGTTCTTGTTCTTACATTGCAGTTTCTTACTCTCATTACTGTAGTGTCTGAGCACCTTCCAGTGATGTGACTTATATCTATCATGCTATTCACACCTAACCATTTTCAATCTGAATGGCTTCTTTTACTTCAGTTAATCATACACCAAACCCCCTAAAATATATATAGGGATCAGATCCTCAGCTGGTTTAAACTGACCTTTGTGGATGACCTGCCCCTTTGTAATCTCATGAGAAGATCCTGTGCTTTCTCTTATCTGTAACATGCTACACTAACTTCCTTCGAAATTGACAACTCTCTCTCCAAACAGGCAGAATCTAGAGATTTAAATTTGTGATGCAGCAGGAGAAATAAGCCCATAATAGTTACATAGCTACATGCACCACATGTTGTAAATTAGTTTTGAAAGTCTCAGGAGACATAATCAAACTCCCATTTAACTGAAGTTTGTTAGCCAGAATTTGGGTAAGTAGGGTTGTGATACATTTTGTTAACTTAGTGTATGAAATGAACATCATTTTAATAGCTCTTCCACTTTTTGAAGTGTCTTTTAATTTTTTTTCACATGATTTCTGCTAGTTTGAACCATCATTGCATAAAAGATGTAGATGTAGTCGGGCGCATGCAGCTCATGTTGGGGCTTGGCTTATTCACACACACGCAGAGTTGTTGAAGTTGGGAATTAATCTCGAAGGCATGTTACAGTGCTTTTTGACAACTCTTATTAACTATAACAAGGTATTTAAATTGCAGATATCCTGCTGAGAAAATATTCAAAAGGCACTTGACTAGCCACATGCCAGCATACTCAATGCTTTTTCCAGTGTCAAGTGCGTCCTCATACTATGACTTCAGAAAAGTTGATTTGGTCTGCAAGAACCCTGGCATCAAAGTTGAAAAGAAGCACAAATTTCTCTTCAAAGAACAAAGGCAAATTACGTTAATTAGAAGAAAAGAACAATATACTGCAATCAGAGAGCAGTTATATGTGACCATCTGATGGATTTTCTCTTCTTCCCTCTTCCTATTCAAGAAAACTGTGCATGGGTGGGGTGCGGGAGAGAGAAATCAGGGCTCTATAATACTTGACTATTTAGAGACTGATCTGTCACAAGCTACAGGGGGGGGGGTGTCCCATGTGAAGAAAAAAATCAGTCTCCAGAGGGAAAGTTAAGATGCACCCTTCATAATTTAGCATTTCTATTGTGTTAGTGCCTAGAACCCTGTAGCAGGTCAAAGCCACATGATGCTAGGTACTGCACAAACAGTTCTTGCCCCAAAGAGTTTACATTCTAACAGAAAAGTAATAACAAGTAGATGAGAAACGTGTGTGGGGATTTGGGGCTAACAAAAATAGGATGGTTTAGTACCGACCTAGTAGCAGTTATCACAGATGTTCTACTGGCTACCCATTATCAGATGATCTCTTATCGAAATATTTTTCATAATACTATATAAAAGAAGACTCCTGAATAGGTGAAGATAAGTGCTAGTAAAAACACTATGTCAATCCTTAGTTAAATAATATGAAATGTTAAGCACATTTAGACAGCAAAGGTAGACCTGTAGATGCAGAAAATACATATGAAGAGAAACTTGAGACGGGATATACAGCTTACTGCATACAAAATGCTTATTTCAAGAGTGGACTATCTGTTTTGACAGAATAGAGTGATTAGTTTGTAGCTGGGTAATTATTATAACTTGAATCAGTTTCCTGCTTGGCCAGGGAAAATAAAGAAAATACAGCTGTAAGGGAGACAGTGCAAGAAAGGTGCTAGGGTGGGCAGCGTGGGCTACTGCCTCTTTCTTAAAAAAAGATGTCTGATCCATTCCTGTCATATCTTCTTCAGTCTGGGCCTTCTTGGGCTCTCCACATTGAGGATTCTTTTACTTTTTCCTCTTCTTCTTTCTGGAACACTTTTCAATCTCCCTCAAAGCCACAGAGGGTGATATTGACTTTTCATCTTGGCTTTCTGAGTGCACAGAAAATTATGGTGCTCAAAATGAAAGATGCCGTGTAAAAATGATGCTGTGTTACAGGTGTCACTTACCTCGTATTATAGCAGAATCCTTAGTGGCTGCTGTATATTGTACTTATTCTATACAACTTGCACACATTGCATGTAATTTCACGGGCCTTGATTAAACATCATGGGTGAAAGGGTTAAATTAAACATCAGATGGTGTAAATTCGTGTAGCTTTGTTGACATCAGTTCCTTCAGGATCTTGCCCACGTTACTAAGAAAATGCTAATTCTCTAATATTATGCTTGCTATAGTCTCTCTATTTTGAGGAGGGTAAAAAATCCTGTTATCTCTGTCAGTTAGGATTCATTTGGTCTGCACGTTAGACCATAAAATCATCCTGTCATACACCAGAGCTTTGAAAGCTATTGAACTGTCCTCCTGCTCTGCAGAGCACTGCCTCAGCTTTTTGTCATTCTTACATACCAACTTGTTTAACAAAAGCATGATCAATAAAAAGTAAATGGAAAGCAGATACAGAGCGTATGTCTGTGCTGCAATAAAATACTTGCAGCTACCCTGCAATATAGACTTTCGGGCTTGGGCGGGAGCCTGAGCTCTGGGATCTTCATTGTCCCCCTTCCATGGGCCCAGAGCTCATGGGGCTATAAAATTGCAGAGTAGATATTTGTGCTGGATCCTAAGTCAGCTCACACTGGCCAGCCATAGGTGTTTTATAGCAGTGTAGACATACCCAGAATGTTCTGATAATGTGTGCTTCTTTCTGTTGCTTATGACTTGGTGACAAAACATACCAAACTGAATTAAAGGCCTTCCTGGTGGAGTCAGGGCTATCAAGGGGTGAATGCTCTAAGGAACAAATTCTCTAGTTTGAGGTGAATGCCACCAGTTCTGGGATCTGTGCTCTACTGAAAAAAGTTTGTTTAAATTGTCTGCTGCCTTAGGAAGGTCACCATGCTTGTTTGGTCCATATGTATAACTTCCTCTAGACAGAGAGATACTAACTCAGATGACAGTGATATTGATGACTTGCCTTAATGCTTAAAAGATTTAATTCTTAAATCTGAAACGAAAGTGTGCTACTCATTGCTATGTTACCTATGTGAAATGTATTGTGTTATTACATTGTCATTAGCTTCTAGCTTTGGTTGAAACGGTAGATTTTTAACTAGTGATCATGAGAAGTAAACTTCAAAAGTTAAGTTCACGTTTTCATCTAAAAGGTTGATTTTGAGCTGAAGTGATGTAAACCTGGCTAGTCTGGTAATCAAACTGTAAATCTGTTGTGAGCAGGCTTTTTTCGTATTAGATTTCTAGAATTTCCCAAAAGGCTATGTCAGATATGTGGCTAGAATAGTGTTTCCCATAGTATTTCTGATTTGGATCCCAACTATTACCAGGATGTGCAGAGGTGTGTGGCAATTTAAAAAAAGACAACTGACTTCCTCCCCTGACCGCTCCTCCCACCCCACCTCCATGCGGTTTTAATTTAAAAGCTGGATCTAGTTTATTTGAATTGGTTAGCAATGGTCTATACATTGATTAATTCAGCAGTTGCTTTTGGGATAAAGTATTAACTTGCCAGGCCTGCCCCAAGTAACCCTTTTTCAGTGAATTTCACCTTTTTGATATTGCACATGTTCTAAATTCCTCTGAAAAGGTTGTATCAAAAAGTTCAAATTCATACCTGACATAAGTTGGTGCAACTGCAGGTAGCTTAGTGGAATTATACTCACTTAGCCAAATTTGAATCTAGCCCTTATGACTTTGCCTCCCTTCCCATTTCTCCATTCATTTCATCCCTATGCTAGCCCAGATAGACATTTTTCTCCAGCTCAATTCCTTTCCTTTACTGTATAATGTATGAGGTCTGAAAAATTAGAAATTCCTCTGCAGGACAGTAGATGGGGATGATTATTAGCAAGAAATTGGATGGAGACAGAACAAGGGACATTGCTCTCATCCTCTGGATCTCATAGTGTCTATTCAATTAGGATTTCCTTAGGCAGTGGCGGATTAGCCACTGGGTCAGTGGGGTCTGACCCCAGGGGCTCTGGCCAATTGGGGCCGCCTCCAGAAAAATGGGTTCCCCCAAGCCCTGCTACCCCCACCTCCCAGTGCTCCTGCTGGGGAACAGGGTTGGGGCATGGGGGCTTTCCTTGCTCTGCCCACCAGGTGGTCCTGACAGGGATTGGAAGAAGCCCCCGTGCCCCAACCCTGCTCTCCAGCAGGAATGCCAGGAGGGTGGGGGTAGTGCCCGCAACCCAATCCCTGGCAGGAATACAGGGTACGTGAATCAGGGCAAGCCCCCACACCCTGACTCCACTCCCCAACAGGAGAGCTGGGCAGGGCGGGGGTGACTGCAGGCAGAAGGGGTTGGGAGGTGCCCCCACTTGCTCTGGCCTAGTGATCCAGAAACACCTAATCTTCCTCTAACTTAGGGCCATTTAAACAAATAAGGAAATTCCTACTAGAAAACATTAAGGAGGAATTAACTTGAGGGTAAATAGGGTAAAAATCCTTACAAAACATCTGAGTTACAAAAGCAAAATTAGAAACATCAAGAAATTCAATATTAATGTTTAAAATATTCCAAATTTTAAAATGTTTACTTTTTTTTGACAATTCCATCTGACTGTCTAGCAGTGCTCAGAAAAATCACAAAACTGACTCACTGTAGCTGAAGGACTGGTGTGGTTCTTCAGGGCACGGGCTGGGTGTAGAGTATACTTGCAGTGGGCTAGGTACCCTTTATCTGGCCCCTGAACAGCATAACAGAGAAGACAGGACATGAGTAAGCCAGGTCAGGGGCTGGAAGATGCGTCATTGTATGGATGCTTTTGTTCAGCCCCATGGAAAGAACTGTGTAGAGATCCTTCATAGGGTTGAAACAGCCCCCACAGAGCAGCTCTCTATCTTGGTTGGGTCTGAATTCAGCCTAGGAGTCTCTCCAGCATTTGGTTCAGATGCTTGGCTAAGTGCTTGGGTCTGGATTTTCCATGAATTGACTAATAGTGTGTTCATGCTCTTTTATTTTGAAAGTTAGTAATTTTGCTATCAATCCCTGTCATGGAGTCCACTCGCCTCTAGGGTACCTCCTCCTGGCAGCTCTGGAGATCAGCTCTTTCCAGGTGCTGCACCTTCCTCTGGTGGTCTCTCCATCTGTTTTCTCTCACACTGCAGCCCCTCTTGCTTCCAGAGCCACAGCTTCCTGTTCATGATTTGACCCTCTGGCCAGGACACTATGGTCCTCCGCTTCCAGGGCATCAAAGTCCTTCACTGTAAACTATCCCAAGCAGTCCACTCTCTGCTGTCTGGTCCACATCACTTCCCCAGTGGGTGATAGGGGAACCTGAGTCCACTCCCCTACTCTGGGTTCCAGCTTAGGGACCCTCTCTTTAGGAGCCACGGTCTGCCCTACCCCATACCTTGTTGCTTTTCCCCTGAGCTTTTCCTGTCTTTCTAGATCTCCCCCTTCTTTAGCTTTGCCATCCCAAACTCCCTCTTCCAAGGTGGGTAACTCTAAGCTGTCTGTCTATCTATCTATCACTGTAGATATCCTTCTCCCAGGGAATGACTTAAAATTACTTCCCTGGAACCCCATTCCACTCTCATCTCCTGGGCGTTATACAGGCACCTGTCCACCTGAACCTCCTTTAATCAATACCTGCTCCCTGGCTGCTCCTCCAGGTTCAGCCTGGGGAGTTGATTGGCCCACCTGGCCACCTTAACCCCTTCAAGTTGTGTGTGGATGGACACCCCATCACAATCCCCTACCTGTAAAAGCAGCAAAGAGTCCTGTGGCACCTTATAGACTAACAGACATATTGGAGCATGAGCTTTCGTGGGTGAATACCCACTTTGTCGGATGCATATAGTGGAAATTTCCAGGGGCAGGTATACATATGCAAGCAAGACGCAGGCTAGAGATAACGAGCTTAGTTCAATCAGGGAGGATGAGGCCCTGTTCCAGCAGTTGAGGTGTCAAAACCAAGGGAAGAAAAACTGGTTTTTCGTTGCAAGCCGATTCACAGTCTTTGGTTTAATCCTGAGCTTGATGTGTTCAATATTGCAGATGAACTGGACTACAGCAGTTTCTCTTTGAAGCCTGTCCTGAAGTTTTTTTCTGCATGAAGGGCTAGACCGTTAAATCGCTTTGTGTTCCAGGGGACTGAATGTCTCTCTACAGGTTTTTGTTATGTATGATTCCTATATCTGATGTGCCATTTTCCTTTGTCCGGTAGAGACTGTCCATTTGGCCAGAGTGTACATAAGAGATCGCTGGCATATTCATTGTGACTGCCGGGAATGAAACGGTATGCTTGGCTGATCCTGGGTTTAGTCCTGTATGTCACTGTGTAATATGTGGCAGGAGTGCATCGAGTTTGTTGCAGGATTGTTCTGCGTTAGATTCCTATGGGCATGGCAGTTACTGGAGAGAATATGCTTCAGTTGTTGGCCAGGATTGGCCTGCCCACTAAGCTTGTTAAAATGGGATCATTGTCCAGTGGTTAATCCCTATGAGTGCGTTGAGGTTTTTTCTGAACTGTAGTTGATGGCCATGTAGTTTGTTGTTGCTTCTTGTTGTTCTGCTGGTAGGAGGCTTCTGGGTACATGTCTGGCTCTGTTGATGTGTTTCCTTATTTCCTCGTGCGGGTATTGTAGTTTTGAGAATGCTTGGTGTAGATTTTGTAGGTGTTGGTCTCTGTCTGAGGGGTTGGAGCAGATGCAGTTGTACCTCAGTGCTTGGCTGTTGACTATAGATCGTGTGGTGTGCCCGGGATGGAAGCTGAAGGCATGAAGGTAGACATAGCGATCGGTAGGTTTTCGGCATAGGGTGGTGTTAACGTGACCATCACTTATTTGCACCGTGGTGTCTAGGAAGTGCCTGTTACTTGTGAAATAGCCATTTTCCATCATTGCTTCAACCTCTTACTATAATATACCTGAAAACAGCTTCCCCCCAAAGACCTGGAGTCCAATTTAATGCCCCATGGAGATGTAAACTTCATATATAACCCTGTTTGCATTTATTATAATTTGGTGAATAAACTTGGCTTCTCTACTTCATTCACTATTCTTGAATCCTGTCTCCTTCGTCAAAAGCAGTGGAATGAATTTGCTAAATAAAATACAGGAAACCACTATCTCAAATAGTAATTGGCCAGTCTAAATGTCTGTATAAATATAATTTAGAGAAGAACAGCCATTGATCATGTTATATTACAAAACTGTCTTTCCAATGTTAATTTTGAACTTTTTGATTTTTGTACAGAAAAAGCATATTTCATGGAATTCTGCACTCATAAAATCATACTGGTGTAGCAATGCAAAGGCTGTTTTGTATCTCGTAATGACCCAAAACAATGTTTATTTTATATATTTTCCCCATGCTTTAGCATTATTTATTGCAAGTCTGCATGATGTTTAGTAGTTGTTGTTTTTTCAAAGCAATCAAACTGTAAAAATCACTTTATGCTGATGTATTTTGATAAACAAGGCAATTGAGTGTTTCCATAATAAATTAAAATTGTTTCACGTTCATGTAATAATTTATTTTTAAGCAGTATATACACAATGATAACTTTTCCCCACTCTAGTCATTTATCAATGCCGACAAAGACTGCATAGTTTTTATAACTGGTTCTGCATGATAGCAACAAAATCAGGCTGTCAGGCAGGGGCCCTAAATTTAGAAACAACCATGACTGGTGTTGAGAAGTCTGTAGCCTGTATCCAAAATGTCCAGGTGTTGGTATCAGCATATAAAAATGCCCATTCTCTGGACTTCTGTAAGGGTCTCATTCTACAAAGTACTATTTTTAACCAATGAGAACAGCTATATTAGGTGACAATGTACAAACTCTCACTTCACGCAGCTCTGCCCCATTTGCTCTTTAAATGAGACAGACTCTCAGTTTAATTTGATTAGCTAAATAGAAGTCCCATAGTCTGTGTAGGTGCTAGGAGAGACAAATATTCCTCTTCCAGCTCTGTCTAGGTCCATAAACCAAAGTGGACTAAACATTATCATAAATGGAGGGCTTCCTTAGTACATAAAGGTAGAATAATGATCATCTGTATCCAAAGTAATATAGAGGTTGGGACCCAGCCCTCCCAGTGGACTTATCTCTTGGTCCTGGTCAATAGGCCACTGTGTCCGTGGGCTGGCCTTTTATTCTTGTATCTATAACCATCCCACTCTGTCAAGCTCTGATTGACCTAGCTCTCAAAAGGCAAATATGTATGGACCTACAACACTGCTTATCCACAATGAAACATTTCTATGCAGCTTCAAAAACAACTATTGAGCATGTCTACTAACTCCCACATCTTGCCCTGCCCATACCCTTCTGGATGTTTCTGGGTCCTTCTATCTCAGTTGTCCTGTTCTGCACATGTGCAGACACACAAAGTATTGCAGTGAAAATCCATGTCTCCTCCCATAGCTTGTCTACCTTTTTTTAGGGGTGGGGAGAGAAAAGGGGGAAAAGAAATGCAGCAGTGTTAAATATGTGGGTTACATGCAGAGAATGTAAAACCTTTAATCATGGACAGTGAAATGGTATCAGAAAATGGAGAAGTGGCTTTCTTCTTCAGTAATTCTTTTTTTTTCCAGTAATTCAAGGAAAGGCTTCCATGGAGACTATGACCAGTACTCTAAGCTAGAAAAGAGGTTACCATGGTAGCAGTTGACAAAGAGGAGGACTGCTTTTTGTTCAGAAAGGCCAGTGAAAATATTTTCTATGAGGATGCAGTGAGGGCTACCAACTAAAAAATATTGGACAGTAGACTCAATGCTTAAAATGGATCCATGAAATCCATTTAAAAAAATTTCTATACAGATAGTACAATGTAAAATTCTTCTCTTTTAGTTTGAAACCTAAAATAAAAGTTGATGTTGAAAAATATGCCACTCAACATGCTTAAGAAGACATATAGTCCTGAGAAGCAATGGAACTGCTAAGATTCCATTACACAGGAGGAGAAGGGCATGGAGAGGCTTCTCAGGTAGAACTGGCACCATGTGTTTATCATGGAGCAGTGCTCAGGGAGCACAGATGGCAGTAGTCTTGGGGTACAACATCAATCAAATGTTGACCCTGACCCCTAATGCATCTCCCACCTGTCACCGTAAGATATACCCACTTCCAGGGCTGACACTAGAAGCAAGAGGTGGCATGTGACCTCTCTACGAACTCCCTCCCACCTGCCTTTATCAGTTGGAGTGGATTTCATCCCCTTTGATCAAACCCATTCTTGGGAAGCTCCTATCAGGACAAGTTCCAGGGTATGGAGACCTGTGCAGAAGAGGATTGTGTGTCACCTCTCAGAACTTCACCTCCCCCCTGGAAACCCTTTGCTGTGCAGAAAAGGCCATCTTGTTTCAAGACTTTGTTTTTCAGAAATTATGGAAATGCTGAGAGGAAACATAACCACTTTCACTGCCCTCATGAGAAGTATAGAATTCATTTTCGCTCTCTGGGTGCTTGGTCACCTGTGAAAAAAGTGCTGGATCAGCAATAGTTCTAAGGAGGAAGAGGGAGCTGCCAAGGGAAGCCCTTTGGTCAGCCATTGATGAATACATTGGAACCTGACACTAAGACCTATGGGTTCAAGCACACTGACAAGTGTGATGGCCACTCATCATCCATCCCCATAGAGTAAGGTGACCACAACTCACTGGAATCACCATCTGCCAAGGTGAATAGGGAAGACCTTGCTCAGGTAAATAAGCTATAAGAAGTGGTGGTCAAGGCTGGTGGCGTAATGAGGTAGTAACCAACCTGGAGTTGTATAAATCTAAAAAAAATGGGACTGTTCACTGATTCTTTTCTGAAAATCTTTCAACAGCTCAGCAACACCTTTCTAGAGGCCTCTGAGAACCTACACATAGGTAGCCCTATGGGAGTAAATTTATCACGCATCAGCCCTTTTTAGCTCATGCCTAAGACACAGATCTCAAAAAGGAGACCTTGGATAAGAACAAAATGCAAGAAAGAACTAGCTTGGACCCCTTAATGGATGGAGTTATAGAGTCCATTTTTCACTGGCGGCTCTATAATCATGTGTTAAACCAAATGATTTAATAAAACTTGGTTTTGTTTCAATTTGTTTTTGTGAACAAGTCCCCCCCCGTACTTGTATTAGTGAATGACATTACAACTAACTGTCATGACTACTCAGGTGGCTCTGTTAAAGAAAATATATTGCCCCCCTGGAGAAGTTGGGCACTTCAGAGGAGTGAACCATCTTTTTTTTTTTTCAAGCACCCAAACAAACAGTAAAATTTTAAATAGAACATAGGTAACTGGTTTTCAGACCAGGAGGCTTACACTTTACACAAAACACAAAGGAGTATATTTTAAGAGAAACAAGACTGTTTCAGATGTGAATGTATAATGGCAGGCAGATTTGGTGAATGCCCATCAGCTCTTCAGGTACAACAGCGGTTTTAAGTGCAATTTAACAATGATAGACATTTTATCTAATTATGCCTTGGCTTTAGGACTAAAAGACAAGAGTGGCAGTGAACTATCCAAGGCCTTTAAGCTATTTTTAGTGAAGGTCATATGCCTCAAAAATTACAAACAAATCCAGGTTTCAGAGTAGCAACCGTGTTAGTCTGTATCCGCAAAAAGAATAGGAGTACTTGTGGCACCTTAGAGACTAACAAA